>NC_081779.1:28813586-29065463 GCF_963082965.1 Carassius carassius
ACGTTCACTGTTTTTGGATTGTTCCTTGTTGGTCACTTAATACTTCCAGAAAAAAGGAAGTAAGGTATTGTGTGGCTGTATAGGAATGCTGTGTTTAATGTAGGGATCATTATGAAGGGATATTCCCACATGTAAACTTAAAACAAAGGAGAAACGAAGTACACAGCACAGTTTGGCTTCCTTTCTAAGAAAAAACAAAACAAAAAGCACCAACTAAGAAATGGGAGAATGTGGAACAAGCTGCTTTCTGGCAGAAAGACACAGGAATGTTTAATGACTTGATATATTTTTGAAGTTAGTTTTCGGTCTTCAAATCTGTAGTTAAGTGCAGAGGAAGCCACTCTTAAGGCCTCAAACATTATGTAAGTATGTGAACACAAAAGCCTCTTGCTACACAAGCTGACAGAATCCGTTAGCATGTGGCATGCAGACAAACTGACCTTTACAGTCAGTTTTCTCTTCCAGGTCAGCCACTGCCATGATGAAGCAAGAGTCTTGCTGAGCAAGTCAAAGTTAGTTCAGCTGCTGACACATTTATATCTAGCTACCTGACTAATGATGCATTTGGCTGATCGGCACAGACATTTGAAGTTGACCGTTGCCTGCTTGAGTGTTTGTTAGCGCCAATACTCGATCAGACTGCAGGCTTGGCCAAACATTTGTGTTATTGCATAGAGTATGCTTCTGGTTTTAGATCTGCATAATGGTGCATCTGTGTATATGTCCTGATTCGTAGGGCTTTTAGTGATGTGTGATGATGCTAAATGACAAAAGGAGGAGTAGATCATACGTGTTTGATCACTGTAAGAGTTATGCATGCTTCTCCCTGGTACTGATGGGACACAAAGCCATCCACAGTGACGTCATAATGTCTGTATAATCTGACAACTGCCGATTTGACGCATCTGTATGGGTGATCATTTCAGGATCAATATTTATGATTTGTTGACTGATGGTTTGGGAGGAAACACCATCCAATAATTGTAATTCTGTTCATTTCTCTCTTTTTTGAATGTTTTTTTTTCTTTATGGCTAAGTCTGTTCAGTGGAAGTTCTTGTAGAGTTATCGTGTCTGTGTGATTAAATAGTGCACATACTTGAGCAGCGTTGGACCAGACAGGAAGAGGAAACGGGAAATGGCTCAAAACTTACCACCAAGTAACACTGGCAATGCCTCTCGTCACCCTGCCAGCTCTGGGCATCTGAACTCTTCTGGGGTCGCTTTTGATTTCAAAGCTGCTGTAGATGGATAGTCTCTTTGTTTGGTGTAGGTGTTCCTGTCTGATTGTTCAGCCTGTGGCTCACTCAGTGTCATTGTTGTCTTGCCATAATCCATTCTGTCAGTTTTCTTCTGTGAAAGCATTGTAAGATAGCTAGATTTCTATATATATATATATATATATATATATATATATATATATATATATATATATATATATATATATATATATGTATAAATATATATAATTAAATACATATAAAATAAGAAAATAAACAAATAAATGCTGAACTCATGTTTCCATGCGTATAGTCATTTTTGCATCAGTGTGTCACAAGTACAAATGTATTGACAAAACCACTGAAGTCAACCATCTTTATGATTTTTGTTTGGTTTTGAAATTGCAGCCCAAACTGTTATATTACAACTGTTATATTTGATCACATTTGACCATTTCAAAAGCGAACCCAAACTGTGCAGCACAAAACAATTAAAGTAAAACAAAGTATGGCATTACCATTGCTTAGAAATATACTAATGTGTTCTTTGAAGTACTGGAGTGCCATACCATTTAAATCAGTTAATTGTAAAAGTGTTTAAATCTGCAACATTACATTGTCAAAATGGTAAAGACAGTATGGAATTTAATGTCAACTGTTCTGCATTTAATCATATCAAATTCAAAATAAATATTTTATGCAAAGCCTCATGCATTTCTCTATATAACAGCTAATTAAGGCAGAAAGAAATCTGCAGAAAGAACTCGTGCCTGAAAATGAAATTGAATATAATGCACTTTGTAGAGTGTCAGGTATGTTTCATAGATAAAAATAAAAATTATTTAGATTTATACTTATTAGGGCTTAAACAAGAATTGAGAAGACAACAATTTTGCCATTTTGATTTCAGAATTATTAGCAAAAATGTTAATTAGCTTTTTATAGCGCCAGCTTGTGGCTGATTTTCACAACATTTCTGCAGAAAAGATGTAAAAGCAAACACATCACTCATATACTGTATATCAAATTTAAGATTCATTTTAAAATTCTCTTACTCGTGAGCAAAACCTTACATCTCAACTATTTAGAGTCTTCTTATAGTCCCTGTCTCAGACTGAAACTCAGAGGGGACCGAGCTTTCTTTGCGGTTGGGCCCCGGGTATGGAATAACCTGCCTTCAGAGATTAGATTGGCACCTGTTTTTTTTCTAGTTTTTCTAGTTGGATATGTATTGTGTCTTTTAAATGTATGTGTGTTTGTGTGATATATATATATATATATATATATATATATATATATATATATATATATATATATATACACAGGTGCATCTAAATAAATAAGAATGTCCTGGAAAAGTTCATTTATTTCAGTAATTCAACTCAAATTGTGAAACTCGTGTATTAAATAAATTCAGTCCACGCAGACTGAAGTAGTTTAAGTCTTTGGTTCTTTTAATTGTGATGATTTTGGCTCACATTTAACAAAACCCTCCAAAAACCTCAAAATCTCAACAAATTAGAGTATTGTGACATGCCAATCAGCTCAAAACACCTGCAAAGGTTTCCTGAGACTTCAAAATGGTCTCTCAGTTTAGTTCACTAGGCTGCACAATCATGGGGAAGACTGCTGATCTGACAATCATTGACAACTTTCACAAGGAGGGTAAGCCACAAACATTCATTGCCAAAGAAGCTGGCTGTTCACAGAGTGCTGTATCCATGCATGTTAACAGAAAGTTGAGTGGAAGGAAAAAGTGTGGAAAAAAAGAAGATGCAAGAGTTTGTCAAGCAAAATCGATTCAAGAATTTTAAAGAACTACACAAGGAATGCACTGAGGATGGGGTCAAGGCATCAACAGCCAGCACACACAGACGTGTCAAGGAATTTGGCTACAGTTGTCGTATTTCTCTTGTTAAGCCACTTCTCTACCACAGACAACATCAGAGGCATCTTACCTGGGCTAAGGAGAAGAAGAACTGGACTGTTGCCATTGGTCCAAAGTCCTTTTTTCAGATGAGAGCAAGTTTTGTATTTCATTTGGAAACCAAGGTCCTTGAGTCTGGAGGAAGGGTGGAGAAGCTCATAGCCCAAGTTGCTTGAAATCCAGTGTTAAGTTTTCAGTCTGTGATGATTTGGGGTGCAATGTCACCTTCTGGTGTTGGTCCATTGTGTTTTTTGAAAAACAAAGTCACTGCACTCGTTTACAAAGAAATCTTGCAGCACTTCATGCTTCCTTCTGCTGACCAGCTTTTTGAAGATGCTGATTTCATTTTCCAGCAGGATTTGGCACCTGCCCACATTGCCAAAAGCACCAAAAGTTGGTTAAATGACCATAATGTTGGTGTTCTTGAATGGCCAACAATCTCACCAGACCTGGAAAATGAATATATATATATATATATATATATATATATAGATAGATAGATAGATAGATAGATAGATAGATTAACTTGAAAAGATTTATGATCCAAGATGCAAATCCTCTCATGCAGATGTGTCCATCATGGCAGTTTTGGGGTTTCTAATTTCCTTACACTTTTATTGTTTTTTTACTATTGTTTTAATAATTGACTTGTTCTTCTTTTCAGAAAATGAACTTATCTCGATCATAATAGGCCACAGGGGGGGGGGGGGGGGGGGGGTTGGCAGGAGTTAGCTGGTAATGTTCGTCAGTGGTGCCACTGTTGGTGGACGCTGTAGTTTTTGAGTTCAGTGTGTTATTCAGTAGGCTGTCTAGCAGTCCAAAGGCAGTGAAATGTTTCCCTAGCAAAGATGGCAGCATGCAGGCTGTGTACTTCTGCCACTTTATTAACCAGCTGTGACAGTTTTAAAGTGGGAAGCATAACTGAATATGCAAACTGAATAATTCACTGGCATATGACAACTTGAGACAGGATGGCCAATTCTGTTTCTGGAGATCTGCAGGGTTCAGCTCAGCACTGTGTTTCTAAGGATCTTAATGAGCTGTTTGATCAGGGTTTGAATTGAACTGCAGGAAGGTAGATCTTCAGGAACAGGATGTGAAACCCTTGCCTCAAGATTACGGTAATACAGCACTGAAAACTGTAAGAAATTATTTTGCAGAGAGATTAGCCTTTTTCACACTTTTGTTTTTTGTACTTCCGGACTGGCCATTGTAAACTATTTCAAATAACTATAATGGAGGAGCATAAGAATAAGATCTGGAAATAAACTCTATACATAAAATATTGTGTAATGTTTTGAGTTGAATTTGAACTAATTGTTACAAAAAGATTTGAACTGAATATACCTGTTAATAACACGTGAGCTAGTGAAAGCCAAATCACACAGCTGATTAAATAAATTCAAAAGAATCAATTTAATTAAACAATCTTTTCAAAATGGCTAAGATTTCTTCAGAAAATGATTTCTATTAAAAAATTATTTCTATTATTTCTATTCCCCCCTTGTGTCTTTGTGATACATCATCTACACTGAAATCAGTGGAACTGAAATGTAAACTTGAGTGTGCAGGTGCCCATACTACATTTCCAAATATTGCCACTGCCTCATTACATCTATAATTGTATCCATCAACAACAATTAACTTATATTAATTGTATAATTTAAGACTCAGAAACAAAGTAACAATGTTTTCAGTTACAGTGAGGAGGAAAAGGAGGTCTTGAGGCTTTTTCTCCAGCAAATGATTAGAGCATGTGAGAGCCTGAGGGTCTGTTCACACTAACACACTTGCACACACTCTGATAAAGATCCACATCACGAACTGTGACTCTCAGACTCCTAGCAAAGTATTTTTCATGTAGAAGATGAGTAAAAGTATTTCCCCTTTCTTTTTTTGTGCTCTGAACATCCAGAAATACAGGCAAATAAAGACTTAATATTTATATTTATGTATTTGGCAGGTATTCTTGTGGCTACTGTATTTGATTTATAGTAACATTGCACTTTAAAAGGGATTTAAAGTATATTTTGAAGGAAACCTTCCTAGATTTGTTATATGATTTGATGATGAACTGTTGATTGTCACTGAGGTTAAATAAGCAAAAATGAAATTTTGGTGTGCAGGTGTTTTAATGTGCAGCACTTTGGTGCACTCTGTAGCATTTTTTTTATTATTATTATTATAATAAAAAGCTGTAGCTTCAGCTGTAGCTGTTTCAAGTACCAGATACGCTCTTCAAATTTTAGGTATATTTAAAAAGATTGTTTAATGAATCCCAGAGGTGGCATGAGTGCATTTAGCCTGCAATTACAATTGCATAAATAATGCTATTAAATTAATGTTTTTATTTATTTATTTATTATTATTATTTTTATTAATAAATGTTTTAGCAAATCTTAAAAGGATACTCCATCCCAAAATAAAAATCTTGTCATTATTCACTTACCCCCATGGTGTTCTAAACCCGCAAATGCTTAGTTCGTCTTCTGAACACAATTTAAGATATTTTGGATGAAAAAAGAAAGGCTTGAGACTGTCCCATAGACTGCCAAATAAATAACAATCAGCTTGAATCACTGATGGCGGAGGGACTATTCCGACGATGCTTTTAATACTTTCCTAGATTTTGACACTGTTATTTATTTGGCAGTCTATGAGACAGTCTCAAGCCTACAAGTTCTCATCCAAAATATCTTAAATTGAGTTCTGAAGATGAACTAAGCTTTTAAGGGTTTGGAACGACATGGGGTAAGTGATTAATGACAAAAATGTTCATTTGGGACGGAATAACCCTTTAATGAGTGAGATCATTGTGGACACGTATGGAGGCGGAGCTTTCTCTGGAAAGGATTACACTAAATTGACCCTTTCAGTGGCCTATGTGGCCCGCTGGGTGGCCAAGTTTCTGGTGAAGGCTGATCTGTGCAAGTGTGTTGTGGTCCAGGTGAATATTTAGTCTTTCACCATGTATAAGTGAGTAGGGAAGGAATAAGTACAGTCTCACCCATTTACTGGTTTCCTCAGTTGTCTTTCACCATTGGAGTGGCCCACCCCTTGTCAATCTCCATCTTCCACTATGGGACCTCCCAGAGGAGCGAGAAGGAGCTGCTGGAGATCGTGAAAAAGGACTTTGACCTCTGCCCGGGCGTCATCACTAGGTAAAGTGTGCTCCTCAGTGGCTGCCCAACCGTTGCCTCTCGTTTTCATGGTTCCCAAGTTATCTTTTACATTTGCTCCTGTGTATCCTGAGTTTGGTCTTTTGCACTGTTAACATTAGAGAGGCTCATTGAGTTTGACTGAATATCCTCCTTTGTGTGTGGCAATGGTCTTACTCTGTCTCCTGTGCAATTCCAGAGAGCTGGACCTCAAGATGGCCATCTACCAGCCCAACGCCACCTATGGCCACTTTGGCCATGAGTCCTTCCCCTACTAAATCTTTACACCCCCCCCCCCCCCCTTCTTTGGGCAGTAGGTGTAGATTACATTTCAACCTACTCAACCCATCGGAGGGAGTAGATGTACCAAATCCCCTCACTCCTAACCTCACACCCACTCCCAAAAGTAATCCCCCTCCAATGCCATTCTCCCCATACAACTCTACCTTCAGCCCTGTTCTTTGCTGTATTTTTTTTTATTTTATTTTTACTTTATGCGCCCTCTGCTCCTCTTCAGCTCTTTCTTCCTTCCTTACCTACTTGCTTGAAAGATCAGGTGATGGCACAAATGGGGTCAAAAGTTGTTCTGTGATGCTATGTATCGCAGGCTGAAGCACTAACCCCTAACTTTTTTCTTTTACTGACTAAAAGAGCTAATGGTCTAGGGTCCATTTTCCAGTTCCACCACTTTATGTGTACCATCGTGAATGGGATCAGAACCTATCATCAAATGTCGAAAACCAGACTTTTTACACATGCATACTTGGCGATGGTTTCATCTCAGTCACTGCAGTCATATTGATTTTATCTCTGATGTGTTACAGTGAAGCCAGAAGCTGCTACCAACTGTTGTGGTTCTGCAGGCCCGGCGACACAACCGTTCTCCTTTAGTCTTGATGGTGATAACATGGCGGAGGCAAGATTCATGATTCATTCAAGATTCAAGATATTTATTTGTCCCATACATGTTTATATGGAGAGCATATGACCAGCAGTGAAATGTTAGTTGCTCCATGGACAGTGGAATTATTAAAGAATACAAACACAAGAAAATTAATTTAAAAATATGATATGGGAAAAGTTAGAGAGAAAAAAAATAATAAAATAAGATTTTTATAAAAAAAAAATTGCAGGACTGTATTCTGTAGACTTAATAAATATTAAGAGGTTAGATTATTGTAATGCTTTATTGGGTGGTTGTTCTGCACGCTTAGTAAACAAACTACAGCTAGTCCAAAATGCAGAAGCAAGAGTTCTTACTAGAACCAGGAAGTATGACCATATTAGCCCGGTCCTGTCAACACTGCACTGGCTCCCTATCAAACATCATATAGATTTTAAAATATTGCTTATTACTTATAAAGCCCTGAATGGTTTAGCACCTCAGTATTTGAATGAGCTCCTTTTACATTATAATCCTCTACGTCCGCTACGTTCTCAAAACTCAGGCAATTTGATAATACCTAGAATATCAAAATCAACTGCGGGCGGCAGATCCTTTTCCTATTTGGCGCCTAAACTCTGGAATAACCTACCTAACATTGTTCGGTAGGCAGACACACTCTTGCAGTTTAAATCTAGATTAAAGACCCATCTCTTTAACCTGGTTTACACATAACATACTAATATGCTTTTAATATCAATATCCGTTAAAGGATTTTTAGGCTGCATTAATTAGGTAAACCGGAACCGGGAACACTTCCCATAACAACCTATGTACTTGCTACATCATTAGAAGAATGGCATCTACGCTAATATTTGTCTGTTTCTCTCTTGTTCCGAGGTCACCGTAGCCACCAGATCCAGTCTGTGTCCAGATCAGAGGGTCACTGCAGTCACCCGGATCCAGTACGTATCCAGACCAGATGCTGGATCAGCACCTAGAAAGGACCTCTACATCCCTGAAAGACAGCGGAGACCAGGACAACTAGAGCCCCAGATACAGATCCCCTGTAAAGACCTTGTCTCAGATGACCACCAGGACAAGACCACAGGAAACAGATGATTCTTCTGCACAATCTGACTTTGCTGCAGCCTGGAATTGAACTACTGGTTTCGTCTGGTCAGAGGAGAACTGGCCCCCCAACTGAGCCTGGTTTCTCCCAAGGTTTTTTCTCCATTCTGTCACCGATGGAGTTTCGGTTCCTTGCCGCTGTCGCCTCTGGCTTGCTTAGTTGGGGACACTTCATCTACAGCGATATCGTTGACTTGATTGCAAATAAATGCACAGATACTATTTAACTGAACAGAGATGACATCACTGAATTCAATGATGAACTGCCTTTAACTATCATTTTGCATTATTGACACACTGTTTTGCTAATTAATGTTGTTCAGTTGCTTTGACGCAATGTATTTTGTTTAAAGCGCTATATAAATAAAGGTGACTTGACTTGACTTGACACTGAGATACACTGAGTCAATACACTTTCTATGGCCCCTGAATAGCAAACACTTGATACTGTGGACACATAGATAGTACACCAGTAGGAAAAACAACAGCAGAATTACTATTTCATTGATCCATAGCTAGGGTTTACCTAACAGGTTTCCGAACAATGAAAAATTGTTTTCAGTCATCTGGTGTAATTTTGATGAAAGATCAAGAATGTCTTCTCTGTTGGATCCAGTAACCCGGTGCAGCACTCAGGTCCGATAATGGTGCATGCTCCCCCTTGCATTGCAAGAATGTAATTCAAGGCCACTCTGTTCTGTAAGATCATTATATTGTGAGAAGCAAGAGTGTCTGAGATGTTACCAATGGCCAAAGCCGTATCGTTGGCTAGTTTCTGCACAGAATTTGATAAGCTTCTGACTTGATCAAGGGCCTTGATCAAGACAGGAAGAGTTCTTGACCACAATTTTTATGATGGCAATCTTGATCATGTTGATGGATAACTGAAGTTCCCGTATGTGATTCTCTGCATTGTGTATTTACATTTTCTTCCATGACAATTGGCTCGGTAGTGGGTCTAGTTGTCTTTTAGAGGGGGTTTTGATGTGTATTGATGTGTATGGGTCTCGAGACAGTGGTATCTGCACAGAGTAAGAAAGAAAAACAAAAGAGCAGCATTTGTTGTAAAAGACTGCAAACACTAGGGTTGTATCCTCCTTCTTTCCCTATTTCTTAATTATTGTGGCACCTAAAGAACAGTGAGGAAAGGATGGACTAGTGGGGGGAATCTTCACCGCAGGATTGGCCCCCAAAATCTGTTGCATTTGGTTCTTTCCTGGGCACCTCACTAGCCAGTGTGTCCTATCCTATCCCTGTAGGTGGTGTGCAAAATTTACTGTATGAAATCTCCATCCTCTAATGGAACATCAGTCATAGCAAACATCATAGCCCAAAAAGGACAAGTGAGTTACTGGAGTTTGCTGTAGTATAGCTTTGAAAGCTATGAGTATACTTAACTAGAGTTCTCTCGATGGGTTGCAGTTTTGTTACAATCTTTTATCTTTGTCGTATATTACGGTGAAAGTTAAGCACTCACAGCCCTAACAGTTAACACCTGAGCTACCTGCTCCAACAGTTCGGTGAAGTGGGGAAGGACTGCTTCAGAGTAATAAGTAGACTGTCTTGAGTAAAGCTGTTAGTTTCTCCTAAGGTCTTCTTGCTTTTCCCACACTTTTCACACACTGTCCAGTTTTTCACCACAGTAATGACAACTGCCCTCCTTGTTAGGACTTTTTTTTTTTTACGTTTTTGTGGGTTCTCTGTGTTGACCTGAAACGAGGCTGCTGCAATCTTTACTCTGGCTTTGAAATCAGAGTCTCTTTCACAAGTAGCTAACTTGTCCAAGTTGTTTTGGAAGCTTCCAGTGGACCATGTAAGATCTAAGAATGGTAAAGCAGATCTGTACTCGGCTAAAAGTCCATCAAACCATGTTCAAACTAGTGGTCCTCTATGATTCATTACCCTCTCTGGAGTGTCAGTTATTCCACTGTAAGCTGCAGCTGACTGACAAAAAATCTTTCAGTGTATTCACAGACAGTTTCATCATTCTTCTGTACAAAACTAGTGACCTTTGACCAATTAAATTTTTTTGGTTTAACAATGTTCTTTAACTCTCTCAGAACTCCTTCTTTCAATTCATCTTTACTGGCATGTTGTAGTTCAGAAGTAACAGCAGACTGAAAACTGTTGAATTCAGATTCAGTTAGAATTTGTGACATAAGGTGTGACTTCTGCTAATGACATGTCATAGAGACACATTTTGCTGATCAATGCTCTTCTAAAATCAGTAAAATTTGTGCATGCTGAGGGTAAGCCCTGGGATAGTCTATCTATCTCTTTAGGTCTTAGTGCTTTGGAAATAGTTTGTACTTGGACAACAGAAGAGTTGGGAGGAACACTTTCAATTCCCTCAATTTTCTGAGATCTTCTCCTAGTGCCACATATCTTCACTAAATTTACAGGCACATCAGTTACTGATTGGACGGCTACATCCAATTTCACTTTCAAAGAAAGCTTGTAAGTCAAGATAATTGTTATCAAGATAATCAGTCTGACGAACTTCTTCCACATCAGTTTTTGCTGCAGCTTTGTTGCGGTTCAATTTCTTATTCAATGAGGCTACTCTAGCACAGAGCTCTTTGTTCTGTTCATCTAGCTTGGAGTTACACTGGGACCATTGTGTAGCTAGTGCTAAATTTAATTCTCTGTGGCAGCAGATAATGCCTTTCACATTGTTCTTGCTAATACATGATCCTAGTACCTTTTAACATTCTTCAATTGACCATACTTTTTCTGGATCTATAACAAATTTCTTTATCAAATCCAATCTGACTGACTCTGTCACTATTGAGTTTATGTGCTTTCCTAACAATGATTTGAACTCACTGTCTGTCCATGAAAGAGTAGCTAGTCCACCTTTCTCAGTTGTTAGAATCAGCTTAGCATTCATTCTCAACATTTTGTAAGTTTCTTTGTTTAGAAGGAGTTACACCGCACTCATGATCACCAAGGTGCCAGACAAACAAAACTGAAAATCTCAAAAAATAAACTGCCTGCACACTTGAATCCTTAAAGCAAATTTAATCACCAAGCTTTTGCACAAACGACCATCCTCAGGGCATCTAAGTTTCTTTGTTACCACACAATCAAAACACTAAAAACTTATCTGATCAACAGAGGGTATCAAATATTAGCACGTGATGCTAATCGTCCCTGCCTGAACAGAGGATAAACAATTCTTCCCTGCCGTACGCTAAACTTCCCTGCTGAAACAGAGGATAATGAATATTAACACTTAATGTTAATCTTCCCTGCCTAAACAGAAGATAACCTTCATCACTAAAATAATTTTTTTTAGAGGATAACTTAGCTAGCCAAGCCTTACAGATGACGGTGCATAGGATAAAAAATTGTACTGGTCTTAAAGGTTCTTTTGGATAGAGTTACACTCACCAACCCTTGGTTGTACAGAAAGATTCAGTTTGGAACGAAGTCAGATCTTTGTTGGGCTTGAAGTTTCAGTCTGGCTTCAGGTGAGAAGCTCTATCCGGATCACGGCACCAAAAACTGTTGGAAACTCAGAAGCGAAGACCAGGAGACTCTTGGGTAATCTTCAGCAAAATTCTTTATTGAGAATGCGCTGTGTGGCGCTGTAGTCATCAAAAGTCTAACTAGTCATTAATACATTGTAGTGTATATACAGTTTTCTAAACTTTGATTTGAACGAAAACAGTGCATCCCCGCTGCGCGGCTGACACAGGAGTGTATGCTGCTTGCGTTCAGCTCATATTTTCCAAAATAGCAAGGATACAGAGGGAACAAATAGTTGAATAGAGTCTTTATTTTTGTTTTTTTTTCCATGTACAGTACAAAAAGTATTCTTGTCGTTTCATAACTTTACGGTTGAATCACTGATGGCAGATGGACTAATGGAACAAGGTGGGTCGCACAAAGTCACTTGGTTTCAATGAGACACACACACTCACACAGTTCAGTCTAGGGCTGCACGAATGTGAGGAGTGGGGCGGGGCTGAGAGCCGTGGGAACTGAGCGAGGCCAGTGGAGTGATTGGGAAATGAGCGACACCTGTGACACTCATCAGATAAATAAAACCATCACTGTTTTGTGTTTATTTGGTTATTAAAACTTATTTGATTGTCCGCCGGTTCCCGCCTCCTTTCCCGAAGGAGTCATCGAGGCGGTGGGCTGGTGGGCCGGTGGGCAACTCACTCTAGCCCACCGCCTCGAGCATCCTCTGCGCCAGACTGCTACGTCCTGCTCTATGGCACCGCGGATTCACCCCAGCGGCGAGGGATCTTCGGCAGCGTGTCCCTCCTTCCTCCTGGGCTCTGACACCAGTCTAACGCAGTACAAACTTCACAATCTCGGGAAGAAGGAGGCGGGAACCAGGAACCCACTCGTCACAGTGATATAGCACACCAACATTAATAACGACCTGCAATATCTTTAGTGTGATTTTTGAATTGCAATTAAGTCCGCGTGCATTGCATGTTTTGAAGCGCAGGCGCGCACAAGTTGTAATATCAGTGAAGGTCTCAGAGCAATGTCATTAATAGGTTCAATCGGTCCACATTATTAAAAAAGAAAAGGTTTGTAAAAAGCATTTCACATGTACAGGGTGAGCAGGGCACAAACGCAGGGTTAATTGTAACACTACAAGATTTAAACATTTCCACATAACAAAATGTACAAAAGTTCACAATATTTTTCCTTGACGTATCATCTCTGTTTAGAGAAAAATTTGCCAAAGTTCAGAAATCTTTAGAAGATATTGCTGAACATTTATTTAACCATTGAAAAAATAAATTTCTGCCTGAACTAAATGTCATTCATTTTTTTTGTTTGTTTGTTTATTTAAAATTTGACTGTTTATTATTATTTTTAACCTATTTCACAATTATTTTAATCTCCAAACTGTTTTAAGATAATCTCCAAACTGCTTTGCTTCTTATGCTCTTCAAAAAAAGTGTTGAATTGTGCTCCGTTCTCGCCGACAGACACGGAAGGATCGTGAATGCATTTTCTGCAACAAAACACAGCAGCACAGATTACAGTTTACTGGAGTGAGCCTGTTTCACGTTTTAATGGACACTTCATATTTTAACATCTGTAAACAAAAGCTAAAACTTAAATATTAGTAGTGAATGAAATGGTTATTTTTCTTATATATATATATATATATATATATATATATATATTGGTGGGTCGTGAAATAGATTACACTTGTCTTTGAAATAGATTACACTTGTAATTCATCCAAAATATCTTAAATTGTGTTCAGAAAAAAAGAAAGCTTTTACTAGTTTGGAACTACATGGGGGTTAGTGATTAATGACAACATTTTAATTTTGGGGTGAAGTAACCTTTTAACAATTACTAACCTCCAATGCCTCTGGATCCTGAAGTGAACTCACTTGACCAGCAGGGGGAATAATAAGCTCACTATAAACTCCAATGTTTCTAAAGGAAAATGCAAGTTTGAAATGAAACCTTCAAGAAGATTACTGCAGAATGCCACCTAGTGGATCCTCACATGATCTTAATGTCCATGCTCACATCAGCAGGTCTGTCCAAACCTGTTCCCGGAGAGCTAAGAGCAAATCAAGGTTTTCAGACTATAGAAACTTCCAGCCAAGTGTGTTGGAGCTGGTTGGAGCCACACTCTGCAAGTCTTTGGCATTCCAGGAGCAGGATTGGAGGAGGGTGAATACTGCTAAAGTGGGCCACCTTTTGTTAAACTTGTTTTTTTTTTTTTTTTCAATATTACCTTTGTTTTAAGGTTCAGCTAAGTTAATTTGAATTCAGAAAACAAAAAAAAAACATTTGGATTGGGTATGTTATAGGGCATTAACCAAAGAGGATGCCACCTTTTCTAGTATCTTTCAATGGAACTTCGAACTGCATCCTCTAGGGGTCGCTATGGGGAACAGTACACCCACACCGCCATGCTGAGGGGAGTGAAGGCCAGAATCATGGTGAACACTAAGTACCAACTCTACCATTTCCATGGGAGTTGCCCCTGGAACGTTTAGACGGCTGTCTGTGACAGTACCCCTTACGGACAAAGGCCTAAGCTACATACCCAACTTAATTGTTAGGGCCTCGGCCTGGGGTAGAGCTGAAGGCTTGGAATCAAGAAAGATTGCTTTAAAGGGATACAGCTAAGAACCTTGCATATTATACTAAGTCTTGCCTGTCACACAGGGGCTACCTCTAGCTTTTGCATAAGCTTACTGAAGGAGCTGTCTCGACAGCAGAGATGTATAGTAACAAAGTAGAACTACTTCACTACTGTACTTAAGTACTAAAAGGCGGTATCTGTACTTAACTAGAGTATTAATTTTTTCTCCTACTTCCACTTTTACTTCAGTACATATTTTCGATGAGTTTAATACTTTTACTCCGATATTTTTTTATGTGCTGCATCGTTACTCGTTACAATTATAAAAATGTTACGAATCATTCCATTACAGACCCACATTACCACTGCCAGAACTGTAGATGGCAGGTTTGATGAAGCTGGCACATCATTGAGCGAATCAAGCGATTAAGAAGACTGCGCGTGCTGACTGAACTGCTGTGAAGAGAGAGATGAACACCGAGCCGAGCTAGATAATGACTCGTTCACGAGTCAAGTACCGGTTGCATCGGTTTTCGGATCACCAGTAGTTCTTTCTGACAGTTCGATTCAATAAACCAGTTGAAGAAAACAGTTCACCGGTTCTTTTGCGCTCGACGTAATGGCGTCGACTGCAAGCCTTCAGTTCACCTGGGCTCATAACATTAGCACAGAATCAGTTCAGAATCAATCACCAAAAGAATCAGTTCGGTTCAGACGTTCTGTGTGTCACGGTTTGCTTTCACGCTGAATCACACATGCGCGGTATCATCAGCTCCTCGGTTCTCGAATCGCACACGTCTGACAGAAACGGTTCTTGACCACTGATCTATAATATAAGTTATATATAGATCAGTGTTCTTGACTCGTGAACGAGTCAGTCTGTTGTTCGTTATCTGGCTCGGCTCGGTGTTCATATTCAGTTCTCTCTTCACAGCAGTTTAGTCAGTGTACTGTTTGAGTAAATGAATTACTCCGGGATATTGGTTTATTTTAACTCAGAGGGAGTGTCAGCCACATTAAATAAGTTAACAACTTAAGTCATTTGTGGATTAATGCATATTGGAGACGCGAACCGTTTAAAACGATTCAGTTCGATTTGGTGAACTGTTTCAAAAAGATCCGGTTACATCGAATGATTTGTTCGCGAACCGGATATCACAAACTGCTTTGTTTTGAACTGTCTTACAACAGACACGGAAGAGAAGACAATGCTGAATAAAGTCGTAGTTTTTGCTTTTTTTGGACCAAAATGTATTTTCGATGCTTCAAAATATTCTTACTGACCCTCTGATGTCACATGGACTACTTTGATAATGTTTTTCTTACCTTTCTGGACATGAACAGCTTCAATGGAGGGACTGAGAGCTCTCGGACTAAATCTAAAATATCTTAAACTGTGTTCTGAAGATAAACTGAGGTCTCACGGGTTTGAAACAACATGAGGGTAAGTTATTAATTACATAATTTTGCAACTTGGGCGAAGTAACCCTTTAATCTGTTTTTTGTTTACAAAAAGTTACAGTCAAAGGAATTGTGATTGTCCTTTAGGTTAATCATTTGAAATAGTAAAAACAATATGTTCAAACTTTTGACTACCTTCTTTAATAACTACATAACACAATACTTGTACTTTTACTTTCAGTACTTGAGTAGTACATTTTCAAATAGACTACTTGCAATACTTAAGTACAAAAAATGTTGAATACTTTAGTACCTCTACTTAAGTGTGGTGCTTAAAGAGCACTTCAACTTCTACTCAAGTCATTTTTTTGATAGAGCACTTGTACTTTTACTCAAGTCTGGGTCTCTAGTACTTTATACATCTCTGCTCGACAGATCTCTAGTAGCAACACCCTGTTTAGATAGGTATCCGAGGATACATAGGTGGAGTGGCACCCAAGATGAACGGGGCTTTTACCAACTCAAGAAAGGGCTCAAAGCAGAATACTAGCTTCAAAACTTACCACAGTGTGGATTTCAGAAAGTGCGCAAAGACTTCACTTGCACACTTACCATAGCATGGATTTTCAAATACTGTTCTAAGGAGGGGCTCTCGTGGTAATCTGATAGAGCAGCTCATATGTTAAAAAGTAATGCGTTACTTTACTAGTTACTTGAAAAAAGTAATCTGATTACGTAACTCGCGTTACTTGTAATGCATTACTCCCAACACTGCTAGGTATTATCAAATTGCCTGAGTTTTGAGAACGTAGCGGACGTAGAGGATTATAATGTAAAAGGAGCTCATTCAAATGCTGAGGTGCTAAACCATTCAGGGCTTTATAAGTAATAAGCAATATTTTTAAATCTATACGATGCTTGATAGGGAGCCAGTGCAGTGTTGACAGGACCGGGCTAATATGGTCATACTTCCTGGTTCTAGTAAGAACTCTTGCTGCTGCATTTTGGACTAGCTGTAGTTTGTTTACTAACCGTGCAGAACAACCACCCAATAAAGCATTACAATAATCTAACCTTGAGGTCATAAATGCATGGATTAACATTTCTGCATTTGACATTGAGAGCATAGGCTGTAATTTAGATATATTTTTGAGATGGAAAAATGCAGTTTTACAAATGCTAGAAACGTGGCATCGACTATGCAATCCATTAGTTTTTCAAATTGGTGTGTTTCACCGGGCTGCGAAGAAATATAGAGCTGAGTATCATCAGCATAACAGTGAAAGCTAACACCATGTTTCTTGATGATATCTCCCAAGGGTAACATATAAAGCGTGAAGAGTAGCGGCCCTAGTACTGAGCCTTGAGGTACTCCATACTGAACTTGTGATTGATATGATACATCTTCATTCACTGCTACGAACTGATGGCGGTCATATAAGTACGATTTAAACCATGCTAATGCACTTCCACTGATGCCAACAAAGTGTTCAAGTCTATGCAAAAGAATGTTGTGGTCAATTGTGTCAAACGCAGCACTAAGATCCAATAAAACTAATAGAGAGATACACCCACGATCAAATGATAAGAGCAGATCATTTGTAACTCTAAGGAGAGCAGTCTCAGTACTATGATACGGTCTAAATCCTGACTGGAAATCCTCACATATACCATTTTTCTCTAAGAAGGAATATAATTGTGAGGATACCACCTTTTCTAGAATCTTGGACAGAAAAGGGAGATTCAAGATTGGTCTATAATTAACTAGTTCTTTGGGGTCAAATTGTGGTTTTTTGATGAGAGGCTTAATAACAGCCAGTTTGAAGGTTTTGGGGACATATCCTAATGACAATGAGGAATTAATAATAGTCAGAAGAGGATCTATGTCTTCTGGAAGCACTTCTTTTAGGAGCTTAGATGGTATAGGGTCTAACATACAAGTTGTTGGTTTAGATGATTTAACAAGTTTATACAATTCTTCCTTTCCTATAGTAGAGAATGAGTGGAACTGTTCCTCAGGGGGTCTATAGTGCACTGATGTGATACTGTAGCTGATGGCTGAATGGTTGCAATTTTATCTCTAATAGTATCGATTTTAGAGGTAAAGTAGTTCATAAAGTCATTACTGCTGTGGTGTTGGGAAATGTCAACACTTGTTGAGGCTTTATTTTTCGTTAATTTAGCCACTGTATTGAATAAATACCTGGGGTTATGTTTGTTTTCTTCTAAAAGAGAAGAAAAGTAATCGGATCTAACAGTTTTTAATGCTTTTCTGTAGTATATGTTACTTTCCCGCCAAGCAATACGAAATACCTCTAGTTTTGTTTTCCTCCAGCTGCGCTCCATTTTTCGGGCTGCTCTTTTTAGGGTGCGAGTATGCTCATTATACCATGGTGTCAAACTGTTTTCCTTAACCTTCCTTAAGCGTAAAGGATCAACTTTATTTAAAGTGCTAGAAAAGAGAGAGTCCATAGTTTCTGTTACATCATCAAGTTGTTCTGAGGTTTTGGATATGCTAAGGAATTTGGTTACATCAGGAAGATAACTTAAAAAGCAGTCTTTTGTGTTAGAAGTGATGGTTCTTCCATACTTGTAACAAGAAGTAGAATTTACAATTTTGGCTATATGAAGTTTGCACAGAACTAAATAATGATCTGAGGTATCATCACTTGGCTGAATAATTTCAACACCATCAACATCAATTCCATGTGACAGTATTAAATCTAGAGTATGATTTCGACAATGAGTAGGTCCTGAAACGTGTTGTCTAACACCAGTAGAGTTCAGAATGTCTATAAATGCTGATCCCAATGCATCTTTTTCATTATTAACATGGATATTAAAATCACCAACTATTAAAACTTTATCTGCAGCCAGAACTAACTCTGATGTAAAATCAGCAAACTCTTTAATAAAGTCTGTATGGTGCCCTGGTGGCCTGTATACAGTAGCCAGTACAAACATAACAGGGGATTTATCATTAACATTTGTTTCTCTGGATAATGTTATATGAAGCACCATTACTTCAAACTAGTTATACTTGAAGCCTGCCTCTGAGAAATCCTGAAAACGTTGTTATACCACCTTTGCCTTTTAGACGTGGCTCATGTTTATAACAGTGATCTTGGGGGTGGACTCATTTAAAATAATGTAATCATAAGGTTTTAGCCAGGTTTCTGTCAAACAGAGTACATCTATATTATGATCAGTGATCATATTATTTACAAAAAGTGTTTTCGTAGAAAGGGATCTGATATTCAATAAGCCAAGCTTTATCATTTGTTTATCCATATTGCTTCTGTTTTTTATTTGTTGAACCTCAATTAAATTGTTAAGCTTAACTTGGTTTGGACGTTTTTTGTATTTTCTAGTTCGGGGAACAGACACAGTCTCTATAGTGTGATATCTAGGTGAAAAAGTCTCTATGTGCTGAGAATTAACTGACCTCTGTGACGGGAGGCAGCTAGCAGACGGTCGGTTGAGCCAGTCTGTCTGCTTCCTGACCTGGGTCCCAGTTAGTCAAGTATAAACACTAAGACTATTTGCCATATTTCTAGAGAGAAGAGTGGCGCCACCCCAGGAGGGATGAAGACCATCTCTTTTAAACAGGTCAGGTCTGCCCCAAAAGCTCTTCCAATTGTCTATGAAACCTATGTTATTCTGTGGGCACCACTTAGACATCCAGCCATTGAGTGATGACAATCTGCTATGAATCTCGTCACCACGGTAAGCAGGGAGGGGACCAGAGCATATTACAGTGTCTGACATCGTGCTTGCAAGTTCACACACCTCTTTAATGTTATTTTTAGTGATCTCCGACTGGCGAAGTCGAACATCATTAGCGCCGGCATGAATAACAATCTTACTGTATTTACGTCTAGCATTAGCCAGCACTTTTAAATTTGCCAAGATGTCAGGCGCTCTGGCTCCCGGTAAACATTTGACTATGGTGGCTGGTGTCTCTATATTCACGTTACGTACAATAGAATCACCAATAACTAGAGCACTTTCATCAGGTTTCTCAGTGGGTGCATCACTGAGTGGGGAGAACCTGTTTAATGTTTTGATGGGAACAGAAGAGCGGTGTTTTGATCCACGACTACGCTGCCTCACCGTCACCCAGTTGCCCTGCTGCAGGGGCTCTGTTTCCGGAACCGAACAATGTACAGGAATCCCTGAGCTAGACGCATCCAAAGCCGTATCTAGAGCCCTAACATTCTTACTGTCCTCAATTAAAGTTTGGATTCATGTCTCTAATTCTGAAATCTTCTCTGTCAGCCTAACTATTTCCCTGCATTTATCACATGTGAATCCCTCATCAGCGACAGAGATAGATAAACTGTACATGTGGCAAGAGGTGCAAGTAACAATAACAGGAGAAGCCATTACTCACCGTGCTTGATTAAATATTCTTACTGCGGTTGTTTGATGAACTTGTGAAAAACTGGAGCGAGAGGAGAGCAGAAAAGAAATCAGCGATAGGTTCGAATGAAAACGCTAATGACAAGCTAACGAGTGGTAACTCTTTGCAGGTGTACTGCACTCACGGATATAAAATAAAAGTGAACGATCAAAGTTAATCTGATAAGATTGATCGATAATATCAGAAATATGGTGTGAATTAAGTTATATTTTACCACTTTAAAAAACAGAGAGTGATAGTAAGATAAAGATTCTAGAGAAAAAATAAAATAAAAACAGCTACACGGAGCTACGATTTGCTACAGAAGGCCAACAGGAAGTAGAGAAAACACTGTCCAACAGCGACACCCGCAGGCCTAGTCTACTAGTCTGTTTCTCTCTTATTCCGAGGTCACTGTAGCCACCAGATCCAGTCTGTATCCAGATCAGAGGGTCACTGCAGTCACCCGGATCCAGTACGTATCCAGACCAGATGGTGGATCGGCACCTAGAAAGGACCTCTACAGCCCTGAAAGACAGTGGAGACCAGGACAACTAGAGCCCCAGATACAGATACCCTGTGAAGTCCTTGTCTCAGATGACCACCAGGACAAGACAACAGGAAACAGATGATTCTTCTGCACAATCTGACTTTGCTGCAGCCTGGAATTGAACTACTGGTTTCAACTGGCCAGAGAAGAACAGGACCCCCAACTGAACCTGGTTTCTCCCAAGGTTTTTTCTCCATTCTGTCACCAATGGAGTTTCGGTTTCTTGCCGCTGTCGCCTCTGGCTTGCTTAGTTGGGGTCACTTCATCTACAGCGATATCGTTGACTTGATTGCAGATGAATGCACAGACACTATTTAAACTAAACTGAGATGTATGACATCACTGAATTCAATGATGAACTGCCTTTAACTGTCATTTTGCATTATTGACTCACTGTTTTCCTAACGAATGTTGTTTAGTTGCTTTGACGCAATCTTTTTTTGTATCAAGCGCTATATAAATAAAGGTGACTTGACTTGACTTTTCTCACATCTTCCTCTCTGCTCATCTCTTTCTATCTGTTCCACTCTTCATCTTCTTCTCATTACACCCCTTTCTCTATCCACTCCCCCTAATTATAGACTTACATGTTCTTTATCCACCTTTTTTATTTGTTTATATATATATATATATATATATATATATATATATATATATATATATATATATATATATATATATATATATATATATATATTTATTATTATTAGTATCATCATTATTATTATTATTATTATTATTATTATTATTATTATTAGTAGTAGTAGTAGTATGCATATTTATTCTTGCTCTTTATATACTTTCGATTTTATTATTACTCTAAAGCAATTATGATGAATGTGTAAACAATTAGAAAATCTGCATTTACTGTGTTGTGTGTATAATTGTCCAAATAGTTATCATTTAGGGCCAATAGAAAATATTACATTTTCAGTTGATAGAATGGCAAATTACTTTTTTAGACAAATGGTACAGAAATGCTTGTGATCTGTGTAAAACTTTTTTTCAGTGTTTTCTTTTTTTTTTATAGTATTGGTTGGTTGTATGAACTATTATAAAACATTTGAGAATTTAGTGCGCATTGTTTTGAGAAAATAATTTGCATGATTTATAATTCGTTACAAATAAATGTAAATGTACAAACTGTTTAGGACAATTATAAAGTGTTTCCGATCACTGTGTTAACTGTTTTGAGAACAGTCAAAATGTCAAATCGATCGAGAAAAACTGTAATATACCAATAAATATAAAAATACTGAGATAATAAGATCAGCTGGTCTGGTAAAGTTGACCAACTTATTAAAAAAAATTTCTGTATCTTAATTGGATATTTTTTATCAAACATGTTCAGCAATGTATTTAACAAACCCGTATCACAGCCTAGGCTATGAGTAAAATTCATAAGATCACTCATTCCATGCATAAAATTAAAAGCAACTGATACAACATGTTGTGCTGACATTAAACACAGAATATTAATAAATATGAACACTATACCACATAAAAAATGTAAAATGTGATGGTCAACACACGCTCAATAATGCAATAATACATTTTGTGTAACTGCGGTTAAGTTGTTGGTCTTAAGAAATAATTTGTTGCACAACTGGGACTTATATTAGTTTTTCATATGTTTGGCATACTTTCAAAGCTTCCACATCATTAGGCACAACAATATAAAACTAAGTGGTATCAGACTTCTTTGAACATTTCCTTATTAAACTTTTTGCACCTATATTCTCCAAGCAGTTCCAAGTTCATTTTTGTATTTTCATTTAATTTCCAACTATTAACTTTCAATTAATAATCTGTTAAGCATCAAAAAAGCAGCAATGTTAGTTAATGTTTTTAATGAAAGCTTTTATAAGTGTCTGGGAAAATGTGCTTTGACACCCACCAGCTCATCTTACCCCACTGTCCCCTGCTACCAAATATAGAAAGATCACAGAAAGAGAAGTGTCTGAGACCGCAAACCATATAACCACATACATTACTGGCTGGACTGATGCAATGCAAAGGAATTGGATTTGGAAAGTGGAAACTAGTGCTTATATTTCTCAATATACTGCAATATATGCATAGACCATGTATGGCTATATGTTGATGTGTATAAAAAAATAAAGAGCTATGAAAACAAACTGAACTATATTTTTTACAGTAATAGTAATAGCTTTGTTGAAACGTCAGTTAATTATTTTCTCTTACATGAGGAAGCTGAACACATTCATAAGCTGTTTTATCACTATTCTTTGCAAGTAGGATTTTTGAAAAACATAAATGAAAAACAGACTTTGTGCCCAATAAAAATTAAGGTATTGGACTAACACCCTGATAACACAGTAGGTAATAATCATCATTTTATAAATAAAGACTATAGGTGTACATTAAATGTCTTGTTACTAGTAAAGCCCTTGTGTGTGCGAGCATGTATTCATGTATTGCTGCACGGTGTAGCCTAAATACACCGTGTATACGCTCACTAAACAAAGAGTGACAGCTTTTAGTAGTTATGATCATTCTTAGCTAACTTTATAATCCATTTAAAATGTAGAACTTTGTTTTTTGACCACACACACACATTGCATGACGACTGCATATTTATGCAGAATTTGCTCTCAAAGTAACAGTGATTGACACAGTGATAATAACCATAGCAATATACAGGAGAAAATATGTGAAAATGTGCATTAAGATACTCTAAATAATTTCAGAAGCAACCTCGATTTTTCTGGAACCTGGTTGATATGCTTTTATTGCAAAACTATATACAAAAACAAAAAATACAAATGCAATAAATAAAATAATTAAATAGACTAAATGCATATTTAGAATTAGGGCACTTAACTAAATAAGTCTATTAATAAAATAAATAACTTTCAGGTTGCCCCTGATTGGCATGCAAGGATTGCATCAGCTTCCGCTGTTCACAGTGAGCATAAAAAGGCAGCCGATGCCACGCTTTTCACTTCAGAGCTGAAAGACAGCATCGTTCTGCTCCCTCCAAGAGTCTTCAGTGAACTAGAATCGCCAGTGACTGCTGAATCCTGAACTAACCAGATTAGGTTGTCTATTTAATTACTGTCACTGTGATATTGATTATGTTTTATCCATACTTCACTTATATAAATGAATACCGGTTATGAACAGGTTACAAGCAACGAACTGTGTTGTGGAGCAATGAAGGTTTATCAGAGCGTCCTGCTACTCTTCTGCTGCCAGTTTCTTCGCACTCTGGGTAAACAATGTTTTTGTATTTTTATTTGTGTGATGTTATTATATATATATATATATATATATATATAATAAAATCATATTTAAAAGTCTCTGTATTTGCAATCACTGATACTTTGCACCCTGTTTTCACAGCTTTAGAGTGCTCTGTGATAAACGGTAACCTGAAGCAGATAGACGCTGGCTCTGGCTCAGTGGTTGGAGTGAACAATATTAATGAAGTGTTCGTTCTGATTGATAATGTCTTCACAAAGATCAGCGGGTCTCTAAAGCACTTCAGTGTTGGTCCTGCTGGTCAGCTGGGGGTTAACCAAGCAAACAACATCTTTAAGTTTCAGAGTGGCAGTTTCATTCAGTTTCCAGGTGAAGAGTAACAGAGAGCAAAATACAGACGAGCCTATTCAGCCAGTTTACATATTTTAAAATAGCCTTAAGATATCATCTTATTAAGGTTTTTATTAAACTGACCAAACTTTCATCCAACTGTTGATTGTGTTGTTAGGGCTTCTCAAACAGGTGGATGCTGGAGGTGATCAGATCATTGCAGGTGTCAATATGAATGATGACATATTCTGTTTAAATATGGATGCTAACAACAAATGGCCATCCAGCACCACTCCTTGGGTTCAACTTAATGGAAAGCTTAAGTACTACAGCTGTGGTCCGTACAGCTGTTGGGGAGTGAACCGCAATGACCAAATCTACATCATGAAGGTAATGTCACATAAATACAAGAGCTTTAATACACCAGGATTTTAAGTAGATATCATGTAAAGGTTTGAGTTTCTGACAAAACCGAAGAAATAAAAACACTGGGGAGAAAGCTGCAAAATCATTTTCTTGATGTGACCGTACGATGACTGCATGGTGTCTCTTTTGGTCTTGTGCAGGATGTGTCTAGCAATGTCTGTCCTGGGTCCAACAGTTTTAAGAATATTCCTGGACTTCTATCCATGATTGAAGTAGCCACTGATGGCAGCGTCTTTGGTGTCAACTATCAAGGGAACTTATACCAAAGGTGAGCTAAACAGTCATAACATTACAGGTATTATGATCAAAATGATTAACTTGTCAAGCGCAATTTTTAATGAAAACCCAAATGCTGCATTCAAGAAGACTTGTATTTTGTCTATTGCAGAACAGAAGTCACTCGCTCCAATCCCGAAGGCTCAGACTGGATCTCAATGGTTGCCTGTCCCAATGGTCACAAGCATGTGAGCTTTGACCTGGGAGTGCTGTGGGTCGTGTGTGTTGACGGCTCGATCCGTAAATGTACTTTATAATCTGTCACTGCAGCAACAAACAATACCAATCTTTTGACTTTCATTGTTACAGTTATGAGTCATTATTTTTGTGTATGTCACTCAGAAAAAACATCAACTTCAGTGGTGCAAAAATGGTTTAAAGGATTAACACACCACAAAGTTATCGTTCTTTATTAACAGAAAACTAAAAGCTTGATTATACTTTCTTTTCTTTTGCTTGCTGTTGAATGAATGAAGCTTTATGAAAGCATCTTTCTCATTGGTGTTGTTTATCATTTGGTTCAGTGGTTCTTAAACTGTGGAGCAGTTTCGGTATAACCATGGAAATGTAAACATTTTTGTCTATTAATGTAGTGTAAAGCCTGTATTTGTAATAGATTTTAATACATAATGCTGTGTTAGATTCAGCTGACACACAGAGAATGTTGGCTCTAGTCTCTTTGATGTTCAATTAAAAAAATTACATTTTCTAAATGTATTACTGTAATGCCTGAAAATAAAAACTTAACTTTATGGATTTATTGATAGAGGTCTAATTTTCTTTAAAATAACTTTGAAACCATTATGAGCAAAGTACAGTTTCACCTTCTACCTTCAATGTGGCTGTAATGTTTATTGAATAACTTAAGTTACAAAGCACTAAACTTATTAATTTAGGTAATTTAGGTATGGTCAAACATTAAGAGTTTGCTTGACATTGTAAAAAAAAAAAAAAAAAAAATATATATATATATATATATATATATATATATATATATATATATATATATATATATATATATATATATATATATATATATATATATATATATAAAAAAAAAATAACATGTTCGAACCCTGATTTAATATTACATGTAATAAAACATGGTTAAACAGTTACTTAACTAAACCAATTTTGACTATACGTAGATACATAACATGTAAACCCATTACTTAAGAAAGCATGCTTTGACTGTAAACTGAAATAAAGTTTAAATTGTTGTTTAACAGATTTTGACAAATTAACTTGTGTTTGCCAATATTTTAAGAAAATAACTTAAATGGACCATCATTTTAAATTACTGTACATGCACAGCACTTAATTAAAAAAATCCCTAAGTTTAAATGTTTCAATTGTAAAACATTAGTTGCAGTGATATCAAATATATATGGTATCATGATTATGGTTTACAGCTGTAATTTTACATTAAGCTATGACAATTATTTTTATTTTATTTTTATCTTTGATGTTTTAAGGATGTCAGTGTATCATGTAAATATGTCATGTTCACAAAAAAATAAATGTATTACAAACAATCATTATTAATTATCCCTTCTCTATTTCCAAGTAATGCAATAAAGTTTCTGTTGTAAATAACACCACTCTTAAAAACTAAAAATAGCAAAGCCAACATTTGTACATTTCTTAGTTTCACTAGGTTCTAACACATAGTAAAATATGAAACAATTAAAACATTTAAACCTATTCAATTTAATACATAAAAAAAGCAAAGCCCATAATACCCTGCTACTCAATTCAAAACATTAAACCGCATAAACACATTTCATTACGACAACAACAAAAAATTTATTATTTTATGCAATATCATATGACACCTTTAATATAGCTCATGATTATGTTTCTTGTCACACACCATTATTCCATATTTGTAATGAGTAAATATTCACACAGATCATTTCATTTCCCTGAGACTAGAAGGGCAGTGAAAAAGAGAAACACCAGCTTAAAGGCAGTCAGTCACCGAAGGTCGCAGAACCAATGTAAAATTAGCAAATTTGGCACTGTATATAGCGACAGGAAAGTTCACATCAAAGAGAAACTACCCTTTATATATGAAGCCCCAAAAGCACAAGCTAGCCGTAATAACAAAACCTTCACTGTGCAAATGATAAAGCTGTACTGTACAAATTCTGTTGCTTAATCACATTATTCAACAAATAAAACCAATATTTGTCTTGTTTCCACATTTGTAATTATTGCTTGGTAATGCATGTCTAGTTAAATGGCTTGTAGTCAGGTTAGAGCCATTCTAGAACTAACAGTGGATCATAAAACGGGTAAAAAAAAATCTGATCAAATTACTCTGATGCAGGGACCTGAGCCATTACTAGAGACCTGGGTCTGCTCTTTTGAGCATCCAACTAATAACCACACAGCTTAGAAAATGGACAACAATACATTATTCATTATACCTTAGCAACTACATAGCAATCCCACAACACCCTAGTAACATGGTTGCAAAGCTTGCACAGGCACCACCAAAATAGCTTTTATATTAAAGTGAATATGTAACCAACTGAAAGAACTAAAACAATACTTACACTCTTCCACATAGGTGATGGGTTTCAGAACAAACATTTCATGTTCAGTTTATTCAGTACATAAATACTCACATTATGTCAACAGTGGGATAATCCTAGTCATTGTGTAGTAATTATAATAATGATACTGTCAAAAATGAAGATATTTTGAAGAATATTGGTACCCAAACAGTTGATTGTATTGACTTAGTATAAAAAATATATATATACTATGGAAGTCAATGACAACCATCAACTGTTTGGTTACATTCTTAAAAATATTTTATTTTGTGTTCAATACAACAAAGAACCTCACAGGTTAGGAACAACTTGAGGGTGAGTACATGATGAATGTTTTACATTATAAATGTCTTTACTGTCATTTTAGATCAATTTACTGCATTTTTGCAGAAAAGAAGCATTATTTTTATTCCCCAAATGAACATAGATAGAAAGAATACAATAGAATACTACAGAATACATTGGACTGTTACTGACCCTAAACTTGTAAATGCTGATTCTACATGTTAAAGGGTTACTCCACACCAAAAGGAAAATGTTATCATTAATCACTTACCCCCATGTCGTTCCAAACCCGTAAAAGCTTAGTTCGTATTCGGAACACAATTTAAAATATTTTGGATGAAAACCAGGAGGCTTGTGACTGTCCCATAGACTGCCAAGTAAATTACACTGTCAAGGTCCAGAAAAGTATGAAAAGCATCGTCAGAATAGTCCAGCTGCCATCAGTGGTTCAACTTCTCATTCAAAGAGTTTTCTTTATTTTCATGTCTATGAAAATTGTAGAGTCACACAGAAGGCATCAAAACTATAAATTAACACATGTGGAATTATATATGGAATTATATACATAACAAAAAAGTGAGAAACAACTGTAAAAATGTCATATTGAAGGTTCTTTCTTCTACAGTTTTACTGTATTGGGGGGGTCCGGGGGTCCGAAAACCAGTCAGTATCTGGTGAGACCACCATTTGCCTCACACAGTGCAACACATCTGCTTCGAATATAGTTGATCAGATTGTCGATTGTTGCCTTTGGAATGTTGGTACACTCTTTTTTTAATTGCTGTGCAAAGTTGCTGGATATTGTCAGGAACTGGAACATGCTGTCATGTACGCCAATCCAGAGCATCCCAAACATGCTCAACTGGTGAGTATACTGGCCATGCAAGAACTGGGATGTTTTCATCTTCCAGGAGTTGTGTACAGATTCTTGCAACATGAGGGCGTGCATTATCATGTTGCAATATGAGGTGATGGTCATGGATGAATGGCACAACAATGGTCACGGTACTTCTGTGCATTCAAGATGCCATCCATAAAATGCACCTGTGTTCGTTGCCCATAACATACGACTGCCCATACCATAACAAACCACCACCAGTGGCACCAACAGTGCTCCCCAACCCGTGTTGAAGGCATCTGTGAGGACCACCTTCCTTCTGCAGACCATTCCCAGGGGATCTTTCCAAGGGGCCAGAGTTGCTATACAGACCCGGTCTACCCTGATGCAAATGCATGTAAGATGCCAGACGTGGGATGGAACTCATTGTTTCAGTCAATACTGAAGGGGCCGCATACGGAGCAGGTCCATTTGTAGTACTTTGTAGTACAACTCTGAATGATGCCACAAGCTGCTGTATGGCCAGCGCGCATTCCAGCGTGACTATCACCCTCATTTTGGCTGAATCCAAAACTGTTCCCAGGAACGATATCCATTGGCTGGGTTACAGCATGCTCTTGGCAAAATTGACCTTGAGTCCCAGGCACTCCAGGTGGCTGAGAAGGAGGGATTTGTGAGAATGTAGACCCTCCTCTGACTGGGCCAGAATGAGCCATTCGTTGAGGTATTTAAGAATACGGATTCCCATCTGTCTCAGCTGGGAAAGAGCCACATCCAGGCACATTGTAAAAGTGCGAGGAGCTAAGGACAGCCCGAAGGGAAGGACTGTGTATTGATAAGCCACTCCCTCAAAGGTGAATCTCAAGAATCGTCTGTAATGGGGGACTATCTGGATGTGAAAGTAAGCATCTTTCAGGTCCAGAGAAAAGAACCAGTCCCATGGGGATACTTGCAAGAGGATCTGTTTCAGTGTGATCATTTAGAACGGCCATCTCATTAGGGCCTGATTCAAGTGTCTGAGGTCGAGGATGGGCCTTAAGACCCTTTCTTTCTTGGGGATGAGGAAGTAATGGCTGTAAATGCCTTACTCGCTCTCGGCTGGGGGAACAATTTCTACAGCTCTTTTTGCCAGCAAATTCATCACTTCAGTGCGTAGGATATGTGCATCCTCACTTTGAACCGAGGTGGGGACCATGCAGCTGAAGTGCGGGGGTCTTAGAGAGAATTGGAATGTATAAATTCATTTTATTATCCCCATAACCCAGCTTGACACCCCGGTGATGGCCTGCCAGGCCTCAGCCCATCTGTCAAGGGGCTGGATTAGTTAGAGCAGTGGGCTGCCTAAAAGGGACCAGACGCTCGCAGTGAGCGGAAGAGAAAAGTTGCTCTCTTTTTGAAAATGTTTGTGTTTCCGCTATAAGAGCGGTTGGTAGTGTGGACATGATTATAGCGGGCTCTATGTTAACAACAGTATTTTTGGTCACAAACACACTGCCATCTGCACACATGGCTGAATGGGGTGCTTGGAGGCATAACAGTGGCATTTTGGGGGGTGGTCCGGCTACAGTGAGAATTGGCCCCACCTCTTCCTGTCCCACAGATCAGGATGACAACTGGGGTGCAGGGTCCAACACTATCTTGGCTCGGGGGCCATGGCATTTAGGGAACTGGTAGCATCTGGCCTAGCTCGGCTCAGGCCTAGGAGCTGTGGAAGCAACTGGAGGCATGGGCTTTGTGGGATGCTGAGTCGGCACATTTTTGGGGCGACTAGAAGCAGCCGCTGAGCTGGAGCGCTTTGGCAGGAAGTGTCTTATAGCCTGGGAGGACTTCTGTGCAGCGGTAAAGCATTCAGCGTAGCCCTCAACTGCAGGTCCAAACAGGCCAGTAGTGGAAACCGGGGAGTCAAGGAAGGGGACTTTATCCTCATCCTTGATCTCTGTGAGGTTTAGCCATATGTGGCTTTCCAGCACCACTAGGCAGGCCATGGATCTGCAGATCGCCTGCGTTGTCATCTTGCTGGCCTGGTTGGTCGCGCTGCACAGTTCTTTGAAAACTGCATCGTCTGGTCCTGTAAGACCTGTAAGACTGCCGTGAAATGGAGCACCGAAGCCGCCTGTCCAGCAGACAAGTTGGCTCGACTAGTGAGAGCCGAATAAGTCCTACATGGCTTAGATCCACATCGAGAGGGGTCAGCTGAGGTGGCTCAGGCATCTGTTCCGGATGCCTCCTGGACGCCTTCCCGGGAAGGTGTTCCGGGCACATCCCACTGGGAGGAGACCCCGGGGGAGACCTAGGACACGCTGGAGAGACTATGTCTCCCGGCTGGCCTGGGAACGCCTCGGTGTCCCCCCAGAAGAGCTGGAGGAAGTGTCTAGGGAGAGGGAAGTCTGGGGTTCTCTGCTTAGACTGCTGCCCCCGCGACCCGGCCCCGGATAAGCGGTAGAAGATGGATGGATGGATGGATGGCTTAGATGGGTGGGCAGCTTTTGCCTTCCAACCGATGGTTGGCAGAGATGCACGGCCACAGACTCATCCAGGGGAGGCAGCTTGTCATACCATTTTTCTTTGGTGCTGTTGACAGTTTTAAGGGCAGACGAAGAAGAGGCACGGAGGCGAGGGGGCACACCAAGACTTGCTGATCTTGTCGTGGACCTCCGGGAATAACGGTAAAGCACCCCAACAAGAACCACTCATCCAATCGGCTGCGGGTGGGCTCCTCAGGTGGGGACCACTTCAAACCCAGCTCCTCTACATTCTTTGACAGGACACAGAATAGTTTGACATCCATGCCCAGGCTGGATGTGCTGGGGTGTGCAGATGGCAATGGGGCAGGGTCGATGTACAAGCCTGACAGCTATTCCACATCTGAAGCCTCTAACTACATGATGTTGTTCATTGGGTCACACTCACTCCCTCCAAATGAGACCATGTCACTCGCAGCCACAGAGGGATACTGGTCTGGGTGGGAAAAGTGGACAGGAGAACCCTCTCTGAGTGGAGAGAGTTAGGAACACGGGGTTTAACTGGGATGGGCTCACTCTTCGTTGAGCGCTGACTTCCTCTGCCTCGCTGCTTTTACCTCAGAAAGCTTTCCACGACGCAGAGAGGTGAGACTCATATCCACACAATGAGGACCTTCCGTCTCAGTGAGTGCAGCTTCAGCGTGGGCAGAGCCCAAGCATGAAATGCACTCGTCATGACTGTCAGCAATGAGACAAATGGAGTGGCATTTGAAACAACACCTGAAACTTGCTCTTGGAAATTTGGTATTTTAATCCACCGGATAGTGGCAGGGAATGGGATATGTCACTGCTGCAGGTGCGAAGGTGGCATGAAGCTGCGAGAATGGCTGAGCAGGAAGAGGTCTCTTGATCCGCTGTGAGGCTTGATCACAGCATTGGGTTTCTCAGTCTCATAGAGTAAAGATTTGTAGTCGTCGCTGAAGGATAATAATCTAATGTTCCTATGGTGATGAGCCGCTTATATAGCCAGATGCCCCAGCCCATTAGGCTCCGGTGCCGGGCCATTGGTTCGTTTTATATTTACTGCACGAAACAATGTCTGTGAAGTTACACCGCGTTATTAAAAAAGGCTTCAGTCATCGGAGAAAAAAGAGTTTTCCCATAAGCTTTTAGATGTAGTACAAGTGAAGTATGTACAGGGAACACAAACGGTTGTTTCCTTTGCAATGGTCATGAATTTGTGTAACTGCGGTTAAGTTGTGTTTCTTAAGAAATAAATTGTTGCACAACTGGGACTTATATTAGTTGCATTGTGTGCAACTTTCAAAGCTTCCATATCATTATGCACAACAAAATAAAACTGAGTAGTATACTTTATCAGACTTCCTTGAACATTTCCTAACTGAACTTGGTGCAACTTTATTAAGCAATAAATAAATCCTGATGCTTTTCAAAAGGCTGTAAAATGTGCCATACATATATGTCTTACATATATGCCATACGTGTATGTCCTTAATTATCTAGTTTACTCATTCAGATCTAATACTGAAGTCCTGTGTTTCACTGTCTTTGGCATCCGGTCTTGAATGTCATTCAGTGTTCCTGATGTGTTTAGAGCAATAAATGTGTTGGGAAGTTGTGGCTTAGTGGTTAGAAAGTTTGACTCCTAACCCTAAGGTTGTGGATTTGAGTCTTGGGATGGCAGTAGCACAACTGAGTGTTTGTATTAAAATGGCTGAGGTAGTGACAATAACTTTAACATCTGTCTCTCTTCTGACCAATGTAATCAGTCTCTGTTTTTTTTTTCCTCTTTTGGAAAGTCATTCAATCTATTGTGGATTTCATTCTTCTGTTATTGGGGCAAGAGAAAGAGAAAAAAGAAATTGCAAAAAATATTTATATATTTTGTTGTAGTTAACATTTACCACCTGTAACCTATAGAATGTAAAATATTAATGTAGAATATATGCAAAAATTATAAAGTAATTATAAAGTTAAATAACTATGATATAAAAACTATATATATGACCTCTACAGCCTTGAATGTCAGTGGAGAACATGTCAACTATATGAGCTCCAGAGACAGATCCTCTGTGAAGACCTCGTCACCTCGATGACCATCGACACAAGACCACAAGAACCAGACAAGTTAACTGCTCAGTCTGATCTGTGTTGGAGATGGAATGCATAGTCGATATAAAAAACTGGATGATGAGTAATTTCTTACTGCTAAATTCTGAAAAAAAAACAGAGGTGTTAATTATAGGACCTAAAAACTCTGCATGTATTAACATAGAACACTGTCTAAGACTTGATGCTCTGTCAATTCTTCGTCATCAGTTAGGAACCTAGGTGTGCTATTTGATAGCAATCTTTCCTTAGAAAGCCACGTTTCTAGCATTTGTTAAACTGCATTTTTCCATTTCAAAAATATATCTAAATTACGACCTACGCTCTCAATGTCAAATGCAGAAATGTTAATCCATGCATTTATGACCTCAAGGTTAGATTATTGTGATGCTTTATTGGGTGGTTGTTCTGCACGCTTAGTAAACAAACTACAGCTAGTCCAAAATGCAGCAGCAAGAGTTCTTACTAGAACCAGGAAGTGTGACCATATTAGCCCGGTCCTGTCAATACTGCACCTGGCTCCCTATCAAACATTGTATATATTTAAAAATATTGCTTATTACGTATAAAGCCCTGAATGGTTTAGCACCTCAGTATTTGAATGAGCTCCTGTTACATTATAATCCTCCACGTCCGCTAAGTTCTCAAATCTCAGGCAATTTGATAATACCTACAATATCAAAATCAACTGCAGGCGGCAGATCCTTTTCCTATTTGGCGCCTAAACTCTGGAATAACCTACCTAACATTGTTCAGGAGGCAGACACACTCTTGCAGTTTAAATCTAATCTAGATTAAAGACCCATCTCTTTAACCTGGCTTACACATACCATACTAATATGCTTTTAATATCCAAATCCGTTAAAGGATTTTTAGGCTGCATTAATTAGGTAAACCGGAACCGGGAACACTTCCCATAAAATCCTATGTACTTGCTACATCATTAGAAGAATGGCATCTACGCTAATATTAGTCTGTTTCTATCTTATTACGAGGTCACTGTAGCCACCAGACCCAGTCTGTATCCAGATCAGAGGGTCACTGCAGTCACCCGGATCCAGTACGTATCCAGACCATATGGTGGATCAGCACCTAGAAAGGTCCTCTACAGCCCTGAAAGACAGCGGAGACCAGGACAAATAGAGCCCCAGATGCAGATCCCCTGTAAAGACCTTGTCCAGATGACCACCAGGACAAGACCACAGGAAACAAATGAATCTTCTGCACAATCTGACTTTGCTGCAGCCTGGAATTGAACTGCTGGTTTCGTCTGGTCAGAGGAGAACTGGCCCCCCAACTGAGCCTGGATTCTCCCGAGGTTTTTTCTCCATTCTGTCACCGATGGAGTTTCGGTTCCTTGCTGCTGTCGTCTCTGGCTTGCTTAGTTGGGGTCACTTCATCTACAGCGATATCGTTGACTTGATTGCAAATAAATGCACAGACATTATTTTAACTGAACAAAGATGACATCACTGAATTCAATGATGAACTGCCTTTAACTGTAATTTTTAATTATTGACACACTGTTTTCCTAATGAATGTTGTTCAGTTGCTTTGACGCAATGTACTTTGTTTAAAGCGCTATATAAATAAAGGTGACTTGACTTGCATGCGTGGATGCGTCTAGCTCAGGGATTCCTGTACATTGTTCGGTTCCGGAAACAGAGCCCCAGCAGCAGGGCAACTGGGTGACGGTGAGGCAGCGTAGTCGTGGGTCAAAACACCGCTCTTCTGTTCCCATCAAAACATTAAACAGGTTCTCCCCACTCAGTGATGCACCCACTGAGAAACCTGCTGAAAGTGCTCTAGTTATTGGTGATTCTATTGTACGGAACGTGAATATAGAGACACCAGCCACCATAGTCAAATGTTTACCGGGAGCCAGAGCGCCTGACATCTTGGCAAATTTAAAAGTGCTGGCTAATGCTAAACGTAAATATAGTAAGATTGTTATTCATGCCGGCGCTAATTATGTTCGACTTCGCCAGTCGGAGATCACTAAAAATAACATTAAAGAGGTGTGTGAACTTGCAAGCACGATGTCAGACACTGTAATATGCTCTGGTCCCCTCCCTGCTTACCGTGGTGATGAGATGCATAGCAGATTGTCATCACTCAATGGCTGGATGTCTAAGTGGTGCCCACAGAATAACATAGGTTTCATAGACAATTGGACGAGCTTTTGGGGCAGACCTGACCTGTTTAAAAGAGATGGTCTTCATCCCTCCTGGGGTGGCGCCACTCTTCTCTCTAGAAATATGGCAAATAGTCTTAGTGTTTATACTTGACTAACTGGGGCCCAGGTCAGGAAGCAGACAGACTGGCTAAACCGACCGTCTGCTAGCTGCCTCCCGTCACAGAGGTCAGTTAATTCTCAGCACATAGAGACTTTTTCACCTAGATATCACACTATAGAGACTGTGTCTGTCCCCCGAACTAGAAAAAACAAAAAACGTCCGAACCAAGTTAAGATTAACAATTTAATTGAGGTTCAACAAATAAAAAACAGAAGCAATATGGATAAACAAATGATAAAGCTTGGCTTATTGAATATCAGATCCCTTTCTACGAAAACACTTTTTGTAAATAATATGATCACTGATCATAATATAGATGTACTCTGTTTGACAGAAACCTGGCTAAAACCTGATGATTACATTATTTTAAATGAGTCCACCCCCCAAGATTACTGTTATAAACATGAGCCACGTCTAAAAGGCAAAGGTGGAGGTGTTGCTTCAATTTATAACAACGTTTTCAGGATTTCTCAGAGGGCAGGCTACAAGTATAACTCGTTTGAAGTAATGGTACTTCATATAACATTATCCAAAGAAACAAATGTTAATGATAAATCCCCTGTTATGTTTGTACTGGCTACTGTATACAGGCCACCAGGGCACCATACAGACTTTATTAAAGAGTTTGGTGATTTTACATCTGAGTTAGTTCTGACTGCAGATAAAGTTTTAATAGTTGGTGATTTTAATATCCATGTTGATAATGAAAACGATGCATTGGGATCAGCATTTATAGACATTCTGAACTCTATTGGTGTTAGACAACACGTTTTAGGACCTACTCATTGTCGAAATCATACTCTAGATTTAATACTGTCACATGGAATTGATGTTGATGGTGTTGAAATTATTCAGCCAAGTGATGATATCTCAGATCATTATTTAGTTCTTTGCAAAATTCATATAGCCAAAATTGTAAATTCTACTTCTTGTTACAAGTATGGAAGAACCATCACTTCTAACACAAAAGACTGCTTTTTAAGTTATCTTCCTGATGTATCCAAATTCCTTAGCATATCCAAAACCTCAGAACAACTTGATGATGTAACAGAAACTATGGACTCTCTCTTTTCTAGCACTTTAAATAAAGTTGCTCCTTTACGCTTAAGGAAGGTTAAGGAAAACAGTTTGACACCATGGTATAATGAGCATACTCGCACCCTAAAGAGAGCAGCCCGAAAAATGGAGCGCAGCTGGAGGAAAACAAAACTAGAGGTATTTCGTATTGCTTGGCGGGAAAGTAACATATCCTACAGAAAAGCATTAAAAACTGCTAGATCCGATTACTTTTCTTCTCTTTTAGAAGAAAACAAACATAACCCCAGGTATTTATTCAATACAGTGGCTAAATTAACGAAAAATAAAGCCTCAACAAGTGTTGACATTTCCCAACACCACAGCAGTAATGAGTTTATGAACTACTTTACTTCTAAAATCGATACTATTAGAGATAAAATTGCAACCATTCAGCCGTCAGCTACAGTATCACATCAGACAGTGAACTATAGACCCCCTGAGGAACAGTTCCACTCATTCTCTACCATAGGAGAGGAAGAATTGTATAAACTTGTTAAATCATCTAAACCAGTGGTTCCCAAACTTTTCCATTCCACGACCCACCTAGACAAGTGTAATATATTTCACGACCCACCAAAATATTAAAAAAAAAAAAAAAACAACGAGTGAAATTACTTTAAACCTAATCTTACTTAAAATTTTTATGACAGAAATTAAGTATTTAAGAAAAATAACCATTTTATTTTAGAGTACAACTGAAAATTTCACTACAAATTTACAAGTTTTAATTTTTGTTTACTGGCGTTAAAATATGTAGTGTCCATAAAAACGTGAAGCAGGCTCACTCCAGTGAAGTGTGATCTGCGCTGCTGTGTTTTGTTGCATTCATGATCCTTCCGTGTGTGTCGGCGAGAACGGAGCACAATCCAACACTTTTTTAGAAAAGCATAAGAAGCAAAGCAGAACTATCTAAAACAGTTTGGAGATTAAAATAATTGTGAAATAGGTAAAAAAAGACCGATTGAACCTTTTAATGACATTGCTCTGAGACCTTCAAAACACGCAACGCACACGGACTTAATTGCAATTTGAAAATCACACTAAGGATATTGCAGTTCATTATTAATGTTGGTGGGCTATATCGTTGTGATGAGTGGGTTCCCAGTTCCCGCCTCCTTCTTCCTGTGATTGTGAAGATTTTAATGTTTTACACTGGTGCCGAAGCCAGGGAGGAAGGAGGGGCGCGCTGCCGAAGATCCTTCGCCGCTGGGGTGAATCCGCAGTGCCATCGAGCAGGGCGAAGGAGTCTGCCGCCGAGGGTGCTCGATGTGGTGGGCTGGAGTGAGTTGCCGGGGGGGGGGGGGGGCGAACTCACTCCAGCCCACCGCCTCGATGACTCCTTCGTGGAAAGAGGTGGGAACCGGCGGACAATCAAACAAAGTTTTAATAACCAAATAAACACAAAACAGCGCGACAGCCCCTCTCGGATGACTGCCGTGCACAAATAAAAAACAAACACAAAATAAAACCCAGGCCTGGTCCTCTCTCGTCCTTCACTGTCATCGCTCCTCTTTTGTATCTTTCCGATCTCCTCCGTGGTTCTTGAGACCGGTGAGTGTTGCTCATTTCCCAATCACTCCACCGGCCTAGCTCTGTTCCCATGGCACTAGGCCCCGCCCCACTCGTCACATTCGTGCAGCCCTAGACTGAACTGTGTTAGTGTCTGTGTGTCATTGAAACGCAAAATTAGCTGCAGCCAAGTGACTTTGTGCGACCCACCTTGTTCCATTCCGTGACCCACGAGTGGGTCGCGACCCACAGTTTGAAAACCCCTGATCTAAACCAACAACATATATGTTAGACCCTATACCATCTAAGCTCCTGAAAGAGGTGCTTCCAGAAGTCATAGATCCTCTTCTGACTATTATTAATTCCTCATTGTCATTAGGACATGTCCCCAAAACCTTCAAACTGGCTGTTATTAAGCCTCTCATCAAAAAACCACAACTTGACCCCAAATAACTAGTTAATTATAGACCAATCTCGAATCTCCCTTTTCTGTCCAAGATACTAGAAAAGGTGGTTTCCACACAATTATATTCCTTCTTAGAGAAAAATGGTATATGTGAGGATTTCCAGTCAGGATTTAGACCGTATCATAGTACTGAGACTGCTCTTCTTAGAGTTACAAATGATCTGCTCTTATCATCTGATTGTGGGTGTATCTCTCTATTAGTTTTATTGGATCTTAGTGCTGCGTTTGACACAATTGACCACAACATTCTTTTGCATAGACTTGAATACTTTGTTGGCATCAGTGGAAGTGCATTAGCATGGTTTAAATCGTACTTATATGACCGCCATCAGTTCGTAGCAGTGAATGAAGATGTATCCTATCGATCACAAGTGCAGTAAGGAGTACCTCAAGGCTCAGTACTAGGGCCGCTACTCTTCACGCTTTATATGTTACCCTTGGGAGATATCATCAGGAAACATGGTGTTAGCTTTCACTGTTATGCTGATGATACTCAGCTCTATATTTCTTCGCAGCCCGGTGAAACACACCAATTTGAAAAACTAATGGATTGCATAGTCGATATAAAAAACTGGATGACGAGTAATTTCTTACTGCTAAATTCTGAAAAACAGAGGTGTTAATTATAGGACCTAAAAACTCTGCTTGTAATAACCTAGAACACTGTCTAAGACTTGATGGTTGCTCTGTCAATTCTTCGTCATCAGTTAGGAACCTAGGTGTGCTACTTGATCGCAATCTTTTCTTAGAAAGCCACGTTTCTAGCATTTGTAAAACTGCATTTTTCCATCTCAAAAATATATCTAAATTACGGCCTATGCTCTCAATGTCAAATGCAGAAATGTTAATCCATGCATTTATGACCTCAAGGTTAGATTATTGTAATGCTTTATTGGGTGGTTGTTCTGCACGCTTAGTAAACAAACTACAGCTAGTCCAAAATGCAGCAGCAAGAGTTCTTACTAGAACCAGGAAGTATGACCATATTTATACTTTGAGTGCAGGGGGGTTTCTCCTGAAGTCCACAGTCATCTCCACTGTTTTGAGCGTGTTAAGCTCCAGGTTGTTGAGAGTGCACCAGACAGCCAGCTCTTTAACCTCCTGTCTGTAAGCAGACTCGTCACCGTCCTGAATGAGGCCGATGAGTGTGGTGTCATCTGCAAACTTCAGGAGCTTGACAGAGGGGTCCTTAGATGTGCAATCATTAGTGTACAGGGAGAAGAGCAGTGGGGAGAGAACGTAGGCCTGGGGAGCTCCGGTGCTGATTGTATGGGTGCTGGATGTGTATTTTCCCAGCCTCACTAGCTGCTGCCTGTCTGTCTGTCAGGAAGCTGTTGGGCCACTGACAGACGGAGGTGGGCACGGAGAGCTGAGTTAGTTTGGGCAGGAGGAGGTTTGGCATGATCGTGTTTAAAGCCGAGCCTGATCTGTATCGCAGGTGTGGGGGAGAGGGGGGATGCAGGAGGTGTGAATGGTGAGAGTGCTTGATTGGAGAGGTGTTCAGGAAGGGTTGCAGGAGCTGTTAATGGTGTGAACGGTTGTGTGGAGAGGCATTCAGGGTTGGTTGCAGGAGTTGTTATTGGTGTGAACGGTTGTGTGGAGAGGTGTTCAGGGCAGGTGATGGGTTCTTTCAAACCTGCAGTAAAACTCGTTCAGATCGTCTGCCAGTCGTTGATTTTCCACAGTGCTGGGGGGTGGTGTCTTGTAATTGGTGATCTTCTTTAGACTTTTCCACACTGATGCTGAGTCGTTCGAAGTGAACTGAGTCCTTATTTTTTCAGAATAATTCCTCTTTGCCACTCTGATCTCCTTTTCCAGTGTGTATTTAGCCTGTTTATACAAGACATTGCCCCCCTTCCTGTAAGCATCTTCTTTGGCCTGACGGAGCTGTCTGAGTTTTGCAGTGAACCACGGTTTGTCATTGTTGTAATTTAGTTGAGTCTTGGTAGGAATACACATATCCTCACAGAAACTGATATATGATGTTACGGTCTCTGTGAGTTCATCCAGATCGGTGGAAGCAGCTTCAAAAAACACTCCAATCAGTGAGGTCAAAACAAGATTGTAAATCCAGCTCTGCTTCATTAGTCCATCTTTTTACAGTCCTTAATACAGGTTTAGCTGATTTTAGTTTCTGCCTGTAGGTCGGTATAAGATGAACCAGAAGGTGATCAGAACCTCCCAAAGCTGCTCGTGGAACAGAGTGATATGCATCCTTTATTGTTGTGTAACAGTGATCCAATATATTACTGTCTCTGGTGGGACAGGTAACATGCTGTCTGTATTTTGGCAGTTCACGGGAGAGATTGGCTTTATTAAAGTCCCCGAGAATGATTAAAACAGAGTCTGGGTGTTGTTGTTCTGTCTCTGTGATCTGCTCAGTGAGTTTCTGTAAAGCCAGACTTACTTGTGCTTGCGGAGGGATGTAAGCACTAACCAGAATGAGCGAGTGAAACTCCCGCGGCGAATAGAACGGCTTGCAGTTGACAAACTGCATTTCTAGATCAGGACAGCACATCTTCTTTAACACAGTTACATCTGTACACCACCGTTCATTGATGTAAAAGCATGTCCCGCCGCCGCGCGATTTCCCCGTTGATTCTGCGTCGCGATCCGCTCTAAACAGCTGAAGGCCCGGCAGATGGAGCGCGCTGTCCGGTATGGCGTCATTCAGCCAGGTTTCCGTGAAACACAGAGCAGCAGGGTGTGTGAAATCCTTATTTGTCAGAGAAAGCAGAAGGAGTTCGTCCGTTTTGTTGGGTAGAGAGCGTAGATTTGCCAGATGGATGCTAGGCAACGGCGTTCGAAATCCGCGCTTCCTGAGTCTGACAAGCGCTCCCGCTCGCTTTCCCCGCCTGCGCGTCCTGAAGCGTTTGATCAGCGCCGCTGCTCCTCCGATAACAATATTCAGTAAAACGTCTGAATAATTGAAATCCGGAAAAACATCTTGTGGTGCGTTATGCCGAATGTTCAGCAGTTCATCCCTGGTGAAACTGATTGCAGGAATATAACTAAAGACAGGACAAACTAACAAAAAGACAAAAACATATGCAGAGCACGTCACGGAGGCAGCCATCCTGTACCGGCGCCAATGTCAATGTCAATGTCACCTTTATTTATATAGCGCTTTAAACAAAATACATTGCGTCAAAGCAACTGAACAACATTCATTAGGAAAACAGTGTCAATAATGCAAAAATGATAGTTAAAGGCAGTTCATCATTGGATTCAGTTATGTCATCTCTGTTCAGTTAAATAGTGTCTGTGCATTTATTTGCAATCAAGTCAACGATATCGCTGTAGATGAAGTGTCCCCAACTAAGCAAGCCAGAGGCGACAGCGGCAAGGAACCGAAACTCCATCGGTGACAGAATGGAGAAAAAAACCTTGGGAGAAACCAGGCTCAGTTGGGGGGCCAGTTCTCCTCTGACCAGACGAAACCAGTAGTTCAATTCCAGGCTGCAGCAAAGTCAGATTGTGCAGAAGAATCATCTGTTTCCTGTGGTCTTGTCCTGGTGCTCCTCTGAGACAAGGTCTTTACAGGGGATCTGTATCTGGGGCTCTAGTTGTCCTGGTCTCCGCTGTCTTTCAGGGATGTAGAGGTCCTTTCTAGGTGCTGATCCAGCATCTGGTCTGGATACGTACTGGATCCGGGTGACTGCAGTGACCCTCTGATCTGGACACAGACTGGATCTGGTGGCCACGGTGACCTCGGAACAAGAGAGAAACAGACAAATATTAGCGTAGATGCCATTCTTCTAATGATGTAGCAAGTACATAGGTTGTTATGGGAAGTGTTTCCGGTTCCGGTTTACCTAATTAATGCAGCCTAAAAATCCTTTAACGGATTTGGATAATAAAAGCAAATTAGTATGTTATGTGTATGCCAGGTTAAAGAGATGGGTCTTTAATCTAGATTTAAACTGCAAGAGTGTGTCTGCCTCCCGAACAATGTTAGGTAGGTTATTCCAGAGTTTGGGCGCCAAATAGGAAAAGGATCTGCCGCCTGCAGTTGATTTTGATATTCTAGGTATTATCAAATTGCCTGAGTTTTGAGAACGTAGCGGACGTAGAGGATTATAATGTAAAAGGAGCTCATTCAAATACTGAGGTGCTAAACCATTCAGGGCTTTATAAGTAATAAGCAATATTTTAAAATCTATGCGATGCTTGATAGGGAGCCAGTGCAGTGTTGACAGGAGCGGGCTAATATGGTCATACTTCCTGGTTCTAGTAAGAACTCTTGCTGCTGCATTTTGGACTAGCTGTAGTTTGTTTACTAAGCGTGCAGAACAACCACCCAATAAAGCATCACAATAATCTAACCTTGAGGTCATAAATGCATGGATTAGCATTTCTGCATTTGACATTGAGAGCATAGGCCGTAATTTAGATATATTTTTGAGATGGAAAAATGCAGTTTTACAAATGCTAGAAACGTGGCTTTCTAAGGAAAGATTGCGATCAAGTAGCACACCTAGGTTCCTAACTGATGACGAAGAATTGACAGAGCAACCATCAAGTCTTAGACAGTGTTCTAGGTTATTACAAGCAGAGTTTTTAGGTCCTATAATTAACACCTCTGTTTTTTCAGAATTTAGCAGTAAGAAATTACTCGTCATCCAGTTTTTTATATCGACTATGCAATCCATTAGTTTTTCAAATTGGTGTGTTTCACCGGGCTGCAAAGAAATATAGAGCTGAGTATCATCAGCATAACAGTGAAAGCTAACACCATGTTTCCTGATGATATCTCCCAAGGGTAACATATAAAGCGTGAAGAGTAGCAGCCCTAGTACTGAGCCTTGAGGTACTCCATACTGCACTTGTGATCGATAGGATACATCTTCATTCACTGCTACGAACTGATGGCGGTCATATAAGTACGATTTAAACCATGCTAATGCACTTCCACTGATGCCAACAAAGTATTTAAGTCTATGCAAAAGAATGTTGTGGTCAATTGTGTCAAACGCAGCACTAAGATCCAATAAAACTAATAGAGAGATACACCCACGATCAGATGATAAGAGCAGATCATTTGTAACTCTAAGAAGAGCAGTCTCAGTACTATGATACGGTCTAAATCCTGACTGGAAATCCTCACATATACCATTTGTCTCTAAGAAGGAATATAATTGTGTGGATACCACCTTTTCTAGTATCTTGGACAGAAAAGGGAGATTCGAGATTGGTCTATAATTAACTAGTTCTTTGGGGTCAAGTTGTGGTTTTTTGATGAGAGGCTTAATAACAGCCAGTTTGAAGGTTTTGGGGACATGTCCTAATGACAATGAGGAATTAATAATAGTCAGAAGAGGATCTATGACTTCTGGAAGCGCTCCCGCTCGCTTTCCCCGCCTGCGCGTCCTGAAGCGTTTGATCAGCGCCGCTGCTCCTCCGATAACAATATTCAGTAAAACATCTGAATAATTGAAATCCGGAAAAACATCTTGTGGTGCGTTCTGCCGAATGTTCAGCAGTTCATCCCTGGTGAAACTGATTGCAGGAATATAACTAAAGACAGGACAAACTAACAAAAAGACAAAAACATATGCAGAGCACGTCACGGAGGCAGCCATCCTGTACCGGCGCCAATGTCAATGTCAATGTCACCTTTATTTATATAGCGCTTTAAACAAAATACATTGCGTCAAAGCAACTGAACAACATTCATTAGGAAAACAGTGTCAATAATGCAAAAATGATAGTTAAAGGCAGTTCATCATTGGATTCAGTTATGTCATCTCTGTTCAGTTAAATAGTGTCTGTGCATTTATTTGCAATCAAGTCAACGATATCGCTGTAGATGAAGTGTCCCCAACTAAGCAAGCCAGAGGCGACAGCGGCAAGGAACCGAAACTCCATCGGTGACAGAATGGAGAAAAAAACCTTGGGAGAAACCAGGCTCAGTTGGGGGGCCAGTTCTCCTCTGACCAGACGAAACCAGTAGTTCAATTCCAGGCTGCAGCAAAGTCAGATTGTGCAGAAGAATCATCTGTTTCCTGTGGTCTTGTCCTGGTGCTCCTCTGAGACAAGGTCTTTACAGGGGATCTGTATCTGGGGCTCTAGTTGTCCTGGTCTCCGCTGTCTTTCAGGGATGTAGAGGTCCTTTCTAGGTGCTGATCCAGCATCTGGTCTGGATACGTACTGGATCCGGGTGACTGCAGTGACCCTCTGATCTGGACACAGACTGGATCTGGTGGCCACGGTGACCTCGGAACAAGAGAGAAACAGACAAATATTAGCGTAGATGCCATTCTTCTAATGATGTAGCAAGTACATAGGTTGTTATGGGAAGTGTTTCCGGTTCCGGTTTACCTAATTAATGCAGCCTAAAAATCCTTTAACGGATTTGGATAATAAAAGCATATTAGTATGTTATGTGTATGCCAGGTTAAAGAGATGGGTCTTTAATCTAGATTTAAACTGCAAGAGTGTGTCTGCCTCCCGAACAATGTTAGGTAGGTTATTCCAGAGTTTGGGCGCCAAATAGGAAAAGGATCTGCCGCCTGCAGTTGATTTTGATATTCTAGGTATTATCAAATTGCCTGAGTTTTGAGAACGTAGCGGACGTAGAGGATTATAATGTAAAAGGAGCTCATTCAAATACTGAGGTGCTAAACCATTCAGAGCTTTATAAGTAATAAGCAATATTTTAAAATCTATGCGATGCTTGATAGGGAGCCAGTGCAGTGTTGACAGGACCGGGCTAATATGGTCATACTTCCTGGTTCTAGTAAGAACTCTTGCTGCTGCATTTTGGACTAGCTGTAGTTTGTTTACTAACCGTGCAGAACAACCACCCAATAAAGCATTACAATAATCTAACCTTGAGGTCATAAATGCATGGATTAACATTTCTGCATTTGACATTGAGAGCATAGGCCGTAATTTAGATATATTTTTGAGATGGAAAAATGCAGTTTTACAAATGCTAGAAACGTGGCATCGACTATGCAATCCATTAGTTTTTCAAATTGGTGTGTTTCACCGGGCTGCGAAGAAATATAGAGCTGAGTATCATCAGCATAACAGTGAAAGCTAACACCATGTTTCTTGATGATATCTCCCAAGGGTAACATATAAAGCGTGAAGAGTAGCGGCCCTAGTACTGAGCCTTGAGGTACTCCATACTGAACTTGTGATCGATATGATACATCTTCATTCACTGCTACGAACTGATGGCGGTCATATAAGTACGATTTAAACCATGCTAATGCACTTCCACTGATGCCAACAAAGTGTTCAAGTCTATGCAAAAGAATGTTGTGGTCAATTGTGTCAAACGCAGCACTAAGATCCAATAAAACTAATAGAGAGATACACCCACGATCAAATGATAAGAGCAGATCATTTGTAACTCTAAGGAGAGCAGTCTCAGTACTATGATACGGTCTAAATCCTGACTGGAAATCCTCACATATACCATTTTTCTCTAAGAAGGAATATAATTGTGAGGATACCACCTTTTCTAGAATCTTGGACAGAAAAGGGAGATTCAAGATTGGTCTATAATTAACTAGTTCTTTGGGGTCAAATTGTGGTTTTTTGATGAGAGGCTTAATAACAGCCAGTTTGAAGGTTTTGGGGACATATCCTAATGACAATGAGGAATTAATAATAGTCAGAAGAGGATCTATGACTTCTGGAAGCACTTCTTTTAGGAGCTTAGATGGTATAGGGTCTAACATACAAGTTGTTGGTTTAGATGATTTAACAAGTTTATACAATTCTTCCTTTCCTATAGTAGAGAATGAGTGGAACTGTTCCTCAGGGGGTCTATAGTGCACTGATGTGATACTGTAGCTGATGGCTGAATGGTTGCAATTTTATCTCTAATAGTATCGATTTTAGAGGTAAAGTAGTTCATAAAGTCATTACTGCTGTGGTGTTGGGAAATGTCAACACTTGTTGAGGCTTTATTTTTCGTTAATTTAGCCACTGTATTGAATAAATACCTGGGGTTATGTTTGTTTTCTTCTAAAAGAGAAGAAAAGTAATCGGATCTAGCAGTTTTTAATGCTTTTCTGTAGGATATGTTCCTTTTCCACCAAGCAATACGAAATACCTCTAGTTTTGTTTTCCTCCAGCTGCGCTCCATTTTTCGGGCTGCTCTCTTTAGGGTGCGAGTATGCTCATTATACCATGGTGTCAAACTGTTTTCCTTAACCTTCCCTAAGCGTAAAGGATCAACTTTATTTAAAGTGCTAGAAAAGAGAGAGTCCATAGTTTCTGTTACATCATCAAGTTGTTCTGAGGTTTTGGATATGCTAAGGAATTTGGTTACATCAGGAAGATAACTTAAAAAGCAGTCTTTTGTGTTAGAAGGGATGGTTCTTCCATACTTGTAACAAGAAGTAGAATTTACAATTTTGGCTATATGAAGTTTGCACAGAACTAAATAATGATCTGAGGTATCATCACTTGGCTGAATAATTTCAACACCATCAACATCAATTCCATGTGACAGTATTAAATCTAGAGTATGATTTCGACAATGAGTAGGTCCTGAAACGTGTTGTCTAACACCAGTAGAGTTCAGAATGTCTATAAATGCTGATCCCAATGCATCTTTTTCATTATTAACATGGATATTAAAATCACCAACTATTAAAACTTTATCTGCAGCCAGAACTAACTCGGATGTAAAATCAGCAAACTCTTTAATAAAGTCTGTATGGTGCCCTGGTGGCCTGTATACAGTAGCCAGTACAAACATAACAGGGGATTTATCATTAACATTTGTTTCTCTGGATAATGTTATATGAAGCACCATTACTTCAAACTAGTTATACTTGAAGCCTGCCTCTGAGAAATCCTGAAAACGTTGTTATACCACCTTTGCCTTTTAGACGTGGCTCATGTTTATAACAGTGATCTTGGGGTGGACTCATTTAAAATAATGTAATCATAAGGTTTTAGCCAGGTTTCTGTCAAACAGAGTACATCTATATTATGATCAGTGATCATATTATTTACAAAAAGTGTTTTCGTAGAAAGGGATCTGATATTCAATAAGCCAAGCTTTATCATTTGTTTATCCATATTGCTTCTGTTTTTTATTTGTTGAACCTCAATTAAATTGTTAAGCTTAACTTGGTTTGGACGTTTTTTGTATTTTCTAGTTCGGGGAACAGACACAGTCTCTATAGTGTGATATCTAGGTGAAAAAGTCTCTATGTGCTGAGAATTAACTGACCTCTGTGACGGGAGGCAGCTAGCAGACGGTCGGTTGAGCCAGTCTGTCTGCTTCCTGACCTGGGCCCCAGTTAGTCAAGTATAAACACAAAGACTATTTGCCATATTTCTAGAGAAAAGAGTGGCGCCACCCCAGGAGGGATGAAGACCATCTCTTTTAAACAGGTCAGGTCTGCCCCAAAAGCTCTTCCAATTGTCTATGAAACCTATGTTATTCTGTGGGCACCACTTAGACATCCAGCCATTGAGTGATGACAATCTGCTATGAATCTCGTCACCACGGTAAGCAGGGAGGGGACCAGAGCATATTACAGTGTCTGACATCGTGCTTGCAAGTTCACACACCTCTTTAATGTTATTTTTAGTGATCTCCGACTGGCGAAGTCGAACATCATTAGCGCCGGCATGAATAACAATCTTACTGTATTTACGTCTAGCATTAGCCAGCACTTTTAAATTTGCCAAGATGTCAGGCGCTCTGGCTCCCGGTAAACATTTGACTATGGTGGCTGGTGTCTCTATATTCACGTTCCGTACAATAGAATCACCAATAACTAGAGCACTTTCATCAGGTTTCTCAGTGGGTGCATCACTGAGTGGGGAGAACCTGTTTAATGTTTTGATCGGAACAGAAGAGCGGTGTTTTGATCCACGACTACGCTGCCTCACCGTCACCCAGTTGCCCTGCTGCAGGGGCTCTGTTTCCGGAACCGAACAATGTACAGGAATCCCTGAGCTAGACGCATCCAAAGCCGTATCTAGAGCCCTAACATTCTTACTGTCCTCAATTAAAGTTTGGATGTGTGTCTCTAATTCTGAAATCTTCTCTGTCAGCCTAACTATTTTCCTGCATTTATCACATGTGAATCCCTCATCAGCGACAGAGATAGATAAACTGTACATGTGGCAAGAGGTGCAAGTAACAATAACAGGAGAAGCCATTACTCACCGTGCTTGATTAAATATTCTTACTGCGGTTGTTTGATGAACTTGTGAAAAACTGGAGCGAGAGGAGAGCAGAAAAGAAATCAGCGATAGGTTCGAATGAAAACGCTAATGACAAGCTAACGAGTGCTAACTCTTTGCAGGTGTACTGCACTCATGGATATAAAATAAAAGTGAATGATCAAAGTTAATCTGATAAGATTGATCGATAATATCAGAAATATGGTGTGAATTAAGTTATATTTTACCACTTTAAAAAACAGAGTGATAGTAAGATAAAGATTCTAGAGAAAAAATAAAATAAAAACAGCTACACGGAGCAACGATTTGCTACAGAAGGCCAACAGGAAGTAGAGAAAACACTGTCCAACAGCGACACCCGCAGGCCTAGTCTACTAGTCTGTTTCTCTCTTATTCCGAGGTCACTGTAGCCACCAGATCCAGTCTGTATCCAGATCAGAGGGTCACTGCAGTCACCCGGATCCAGTACGTATCCAGACCAGATGGTGGATCGGCACCTAGAAAGGACCTCTACAGCCCTGAAAGACAGTGGAGACCAGGACAACTAGAGCCCCAGATACAGATACCCTGTGAAGTCCTTGTCTCAGATGACCACCAGGACAAGACCACAGGAAACAGATGATTCTTCTGCACAATCTGACTTTGCTGCAGCCTGGAATTGAACTACTGGTTTCGTCTGGTCAGAGAAGAACAGGACCCCCAACTGAACCTGGTTTCTCCCAAGGTTTTTTCTCCATTCTGTCACCAATGGAGTTTCGGTTTCTTGCCGCTGTCGCCTCTGGCTTGCTTAGTTGGGGTCACTTCATCTACAGCGATATCGTTGACTTGATTGCAGATGAATGCACAGACACTATTTAAACTAAACTGAGATGTATGACATCACTGAATTCAATGATGAACTGCCTTTAACTGTCATTTTGCATTATTGACTCACTGTTTTCCTAACGAATGTTGTTTAGTTGCTTTGACGCAATCTTTTTTTGTATCAAGCGCTATATAAATAAAGGTGACTTGACTTGACTTTTCTCACATCTTCCTCTTTGCTCATCTCTTTCTATCTGTTCCACTCTTCATCTTCTTCTCATTACACCCCTTTCTCTATCCACTCCCCCTAATTATAGACTTACACGTTCTTTATCCACCTTTTTTATTTGTTTATATATATATATATATATATATGTATATATATATATATATATATATATATATATATATATATATATATATATATATATATATTTATTATTATTAGTATCATCATTATTATTATTATTATTATTATTATTAGTAGTAGTAGTATGCATATTTATTCTTGCTCTTTATATACTTTCCATTTTATTATTACTCTAAAGCAATTATGATGAATGTGTAAACAATTAGAAAATCTGCATTTACTGTGTTGTGTGTATAATTGTCAAAATAGTTATCATTTAGGGCCAATAGAAAATATTACATTTTCAGTTGATAGAATGGCAAATTACTTTTTTAGACAAATGGTACAGAAATGCTTGTGATCTGTGTAAAACTTTTTTTCAGTGTTTTCTTTTTTTTTTTATAGTATTGGTTGGTTGTATGAACTATTATAAAACATTTGAGAATTTAGTGCGCATTGTTTTGAGAAAATAATTTGCATGATTTATAATTCGTTACAAATAAATGTAAATGTACAAACTGTTTAGGACAATTATAAAGTGTTTCCGATCACTGTGTTAACTGTTTTGAGAACAGTCAAAATGTCAAATCGATCGAGAAAAACTGTAATATACCAATAAATATAAAAATACTGAGATAATAAGATCAGCTGGTCTGGTAAAGTTGACCAACTTATTAAAAAAAATTTCTGTATCTTAATTGGATATTTTTTATCAAACATGTTCAGCAATGTATTTAACAAACCCGTATCACAGCCTAGGCTATGAGTAAAATTCATAAGATCACTCATTCCATGCATAAAATTAAAAGCAACTGATACAACATGTTGTGCTGACATTAAACACAGAATATTAATAAATATGAACACTATACCACATAAAAAATGTAAAATGTGATGGTCAACACACGCTCAATAATGCAATAATACATTTGGTGTAACTGCGGTTAAGTTGTTGGTCTTAAGAAATAATTTGTTGCACAACTGGGACTTATATTAGTTTTTCATATGTTTGGCATACTTTCAAAGCTTCCACATCATTAGGCACAACAATATAAAACTAAGTGGTATCAGACTTCCTTGAACATTTCCTTATTAAACTTTTTGCACCTATATTCTCCAAGCAGTTCCAAGTTCATTTTTGTATTTTCATTTAATTTCCAACTATTAACTTTCAATTAATAATCTGTTAAGCATCAAAAAAGCAGCAATGTTAGTTAATGTTTTTAATGAAAGCTTTTATAAGTGTCTGGGAAAATGTGCTTTGACACCCACCAGCTCATCTTACCCCACTGTCCCCTGCTACCAAATATAGAAAGATCACAGAAAGAGAAGTGTCTGAGACCGCAAACCATATAACCACATACATTACTGGCTGGACTGATGCAATGCAAAGGAATTGGATTTGGAAAGTGGAAACTAGTGCTTATATTTCTCAATATACTGCAATATATGCATAGACCATGTATGGCTATATGTTGATGTGTATAAAAAAATAAAGAGCTATGAAAACAAACTGAACTATATTTTTTACAGTAATAGTAATAGCTTTGTTGAAACGTCAGTTAATTATTTTCTCTTACATGAGGAAGCTGAACACATTCATAAGCTGTTTTATCACTATTCTTTGCAAGTAGGATTTTTGAAAAACATAAATGAAAAACAGACTTTGTGCCCAATAAAAATTAAGGTATTGGACTAACACCCTGATAACACAGTAGGTAATAATCATCATTTTATAAATAAAGACTATAGGTGTACATTAAATGTCTTGTTACTAGTAAAGCCCTTGTGTGTGCGAGCATGTATTCATGTATTGCTGCACGGTGTAGCCTAAATACACCGTGTATACGCTCACTAAACAAAGAGTGACAGCTTTTAGTAGTTATGATCATTCTTAGCTAACTTTATAATCCATTTAAAATGTAGAACTTTGTTTTTTGACCACACACACACATTGCATGACGACTGCATATTTATGCAGAATTTGCTCTCAAAGTAACAGTGATTGACACAGTGATAATAACCATAGCAATATACAGGAGAAAATATGTGAAAATGTGCATTAAGATACTCTAAATAATTTCAGAAGCAACCTCGATTTTTCTGGAACCTGGTTGATATGCTTTTATTGCAAAACTATATACAAAAACAAAAAATACAAATGCAATAAATAAAATAATTAAATAGACTAAATGCATATTTAGAATTAGGGCACTTAACTAAATAAGTCTATTAATAAAATAAATAACTTTCAGGTTGCCCCTGATTGGCATGCAAGGATTGCATCAGCTTCCGCTGTTCACAGTGAGCATAAAAAGGCAGCCGATGCCACGCTTTTCACTTCAGAGCTGAAAGACAGCATCGTTCTGCTCCCTCCAAGAGTCTTCAGTGAACTAGAATCGCCAGTGACTGCTGAATCCTGAACTAACCAGATTAGGTTGTCTATTTAATTACTGTCACTGTGATATTGATTATGTTTTATCCATACTTCACTTATATAAATGAATACCGGTTATGAACAGGTTACAAGCAACGAACTGTGTTGTGGAGCAATGAAGGTTTATCAGAGCGTCCTGCTACTCTTCTGCTGCCAGTTTCTTCGCACTCTGGGTAAACAATGTTTTTGTATTTTTATTTGTGTGATGTTATTATATATATATATATATATATATATATATATATATATAATAAAATCATATTTAAAAGTCTCTGTATTTGCAATCACTGATACTTTGCACCCTGTTTTCACAGCTTTAGAGTGCTCTGTGATAAACGGTAACCTGAAGCAGATAGACGCTGGCTCTGGCTCAGTGGTTGGAGTGAACAATATTAATGAAGTGTTCGTTCTGATTGATAATGTCTTCACAAAGATCAGCGGGTCTCTAAAGCACGTCAGTGTTGGTCCTGCTGGTCAGCTGGGGGTTAACCAAGCAAACAACATCTTTAAGTTTCAGAGTGGCAGTTTCATTCAGTTTCCAGGTGAAGAGTAACAGAGAGCAAAATACAGACGAGCCTATTCAGCCAGTTTACATATTTTAAAATAGCCTTAAGATATCATCTTATTAAGGTTTTTATTAAACTGACCAAACTTTCATCCAACTGTTGATTGTGTTGTTAGGGCTTCTCAAACAGGTGGATGCTGGAGGTGATCAGATCATTGCAGGTGTCAATATGAATGATGACATATTCTGTTTAAATATGGATGCTAACAACAAATGGCCATCCAGCACCACTCCTTGGGTTCAACTTAATGGAAAGCTTAAGTACTACAGCTGTGGTCCGTACAGCTGTTGGGGAGTGAACCGCAATGACCAAATCTACATCATGAAGGTAATGTCACATAAATACAAGAGCTTTAATACACCAGGATTTTAAGTAGATATCATGTAAAGGTTTGAGTTTCTGACAAAACTGAAGAAATAAAAACACTGGGGAGAAAGCTGCAAAATCATTTTCTTGATGTGACCGTACGATGACTGCATGGTGTCTCTTTTGGTCTTGTGCAGGATGTGTCTAGCAATGTCTGTCCTGGGTCCAAAAACTTTAAGAATATTCCTGGACTTCTATCCATGATTGAAGTAGCCACTGATGGCAGCGTCTTTGGTGTCAACTATCAAGGGAACTTATACCAAAGGTGAGCTAAACAGTCATAACATTACAGGTATTATGATCAAAATGATTAACTTGTCAAGCGCAATTTTTAATGAAAACCCAAATGCTGCATTCAAGAACACTTTATTTTTTTTTCTATTGCAGAACAGAAGTCACTCGCTCCAATCCCGAAGGCTCAGACTGGATCTCAATGGTTGCCTGTCCCAATGGTCACAAGCATGTGAGCTTTGACCTGGGAGTGCTGTGGGTCGTGTGTGTTGACGGCTCGATCCGTAAATGTACTTTATAATCTGTCACTGCAGCAACAAACAATACCAATCTTTTGACTTTCATTGTTACAGTTATGAGTCATTATTTTTGTGTATGTCACTCAGAAAAAACATCAACTTCAGTGGTGCAAAAATGGTTTAAAGGATTAACACACCACAAAGTTATCGTTCTTTATTAACAGAAAACTAAAAGCTTGATTATACTTTCTTTTCTTTTGCTTGCTGTTGAATGAATGAAGCTTTATGAAAGCATCTTTCTCATTGGTGTTGTTTATCATTTGGTTCAGTGGTTCTTAAACTGTGGAGCAGTTTCGGTATAACCATGGAAATGTAAACATTTTTGTCTATTAATGTAGTGTAAAGCCTGTATTTGTAATAGATTTTAATACATAATGCTGTGTTAGATTCAGCTGACACACAGAGAATGTTGGCTCTAGTCTCTTTGATGTTCAATTAAAAAAATTACATTTTCTAAATGTATTACTGTAATGCCTGAAAATAAAAACTTAACTTTATGGATTTATTGATAGAGGTCTAATTTTCTTTAAAATAACTTTGAAACCATTATGAGCAAAGTACAGTTTCACCTTCTACCTTCAATGTGGCTGTAATGTTTATTGAATAACTTAAGTTACAAAGCACTAAACTTATTAATTTAGGTAATTTAGGTATGGTCAAACATTAAGAGTTTGCTTGACATTGTAAAAAAAAAAAAAAAAAAAAATATATATATATATATATATATATATATATATATATAAAAATAACATGTTCGAACCCTGATTTAATATTACATGTAATAAAACATGGTTAAACAGTTACTTAACTAAACCAATTTTGACTATATGTAGATACATAACATGTAAACCCATTACTTAAGAAAGCATGCTTTGACTGTAAACTGAAATAAAGTTTAAATTGTTGTTTAACAGATTTTGACAAATTAACTTTGTTTTTGTTTGCCAATATTTTAAGAAAATAACTTAAATGGACCATCATTTTAAATTACTGTACATGCACAGCACTTAATTAAAAAAATCCCTAAGTTTAAATGTTTCAATTGTAAAACATTAGTTGCAGTGATATCAAATATATATGGTATCATGATTATGGTTTACAGCTGTAATTTTACATTAAGCTATGACAATTATTTTTATTTTATTTTTATCTTTGATGTTTTAAGGATGTCAGTGTATCATGTAAATATGTCATGTTCACAAAAAAATAAATGTATTACAAACAATCATTATTAATTATCCCTTCTCTATTTCCAAGTAATGCAATAAAGTTTCTGTTGTAAATAACACCACTCTTAAAAACTAAAAATAGCAAAGCCAACATTTGTACATTTCTTAGTTTCACTAGGTTCTAACACATAGTAAAATATGAAACAATTAAAACATTTAAATCTATTCAATTTAATACATAAAAAAAGCAAAGCCCATAATACCCTGCTACTCAATTCAAAACATTAAACCGCATAAACACATTTCATTACGACAACAACAAAAAATTTATTATTTTATGCAATATCATATGACACCTTTAATATAGCTCATGATTATGTTTCTTGTCACACACCATTATTCCATATTTGTAATGAGTAAATATTCACACAGATCATTTCATTTCCCTGAGACTAGAAGGGCAGTGAAAAAGAGAAACACCAGCTTAAAGGCAGTCAGTCACCGAAGGTCGCAGAACCAATGTAAAATTAGCAAATTTGGCACTGTATATAGCGACAGGAAAGTTCACATCAAAGAGAAACTACCCTTTATATATGAAGCCCCAAAAGCACAAGCTAGCCGTAATAACAAAACCTTCACTGTGCAAATGATAAAGCTGTACTGTACAAATTCTGTTGCTTAATCACATTATTCAACAAATAAAACCAATATTTGTCTTGTTTCCACATTTGTAATTATTGCTTGGTAATGCATGTCTAGTTAAATGGCTTGTAGTCAGGTTAGAGCCATTCTAGAACTAACAGTGGATCATAAAACGGGTAAAAAAAAATCTGATCAAATTACTCTGATGCAGGGACCTGAGCCATTACTAGAGACCTGGGTCTGCTCTTTTGAGCATCCAACTAATAACCACACAGCTTAGAAAATGGACAACAATACATTATTCATTATACCTTAGCAACTACATAGCAATCCCACAACACCCTAGTAACATGGTTGCAAAGCTTGCACAGGCACCACCAAAATAGCTTTTATATTAAAGTGAATATGTAACCAACTGAAAGAACTAAAACAATACTTACACTCTTCCACATAGGTGATGGGTTTCAGAACAAACATTTCATGTTCAGTTTATTCAGTACATAAATACTCACATTATGTCAACAGTGGGATAATCCTAGTCATTGTGTAGTAATTATAATAATGATACTGTCAAAAATGAAGATATTTTGAAGAATATTGGTACCCAAACAGTTGATTGTATTGACTTAGTATAAAAAATATATATATACTATGGAAGTCAATGACAACCATCAACTGTTTGGTTACATTCTTAAAAATATTTTATTTTGTGTTCAATACAACAAAGAACCTCACAGGTTAGGAACAACTTGAGGGTGAGTACATGATGAATGTTTTACATTATAAATGTCTTTACTGTCATTTTAGATCAATTTACTGCATTTTTGCAGAAAAGAAGCATTATTTTTATTCCCCAAATGAACATAGATAGAAAGAATACAATAGAATACTACAGAATACATTGGACTGTTACTGACCCTAAACTTGTAAATGCTGATTCTACATGTTAAAGGGTTACTCCACACCAAAAGGAAAATGTTATCATTAATCACTTACCCCCATGTCGTTCCAAACCCGTAAAAGCTTAGTTCGTATTCGGAACACAATTTAAAATATTTTGGATGAAAACCAGGAGGCTTGTGACTGTCCCATAGACTGCCAAGTAAATTACACTGTCAAGGTCCAGAAAAGTATGAAAAGCATCGTCAGAATAGTCCAGCTGCCATCAGTGGTTCAACTTCTCATTCAAAGAGTTTTCTTTATTTTCATGTCTATGAAAATTGTAGAGTCACACAGAAGGCATCAAAACTATAAATTAACACATGTGGAATTATATATGGAATTATATACATAACAAAAAAGTGAGAAACAACTGTAAAAATGTCATATTGAAGGTTCTTTCTTCTACAGTTTTACTGTATTGGGGGGGTCCGGGGGTCCGAAAACCAGTCAGTATCTGGTGAGACCACCATTTGCCTCACACAGTGCAACACATCTGCTTCGAATATAGTTGATCAGATTGTCGATTGTTGCCTTTGGAATGTTGGTACACTCTTTTTTTAATTGCTGTGCAAAGTTGCTGGATATTGTCAGGAACTGGAACATGCTGTCATGTACGCCAATCCAGAGCATCCCAAACATGCTCAACTGGTGAGTATACTGGCCATGCAAGAACTGGGATGTTTTCATCTTCCAGGAGTTGTGTACAGATTCTTGCAACATGAGGGCGTGCATTATCATGTTGCAATATGAGGTGATGGTCATGGATGAATGGCACAACAATGGTCACGGTACTTCTGTGCATTCAAGATGCCATCCATAAAATGCACCTGTGTTCGTTGCCCATAACATACGACTGCCCATACCATAACAAACCACCACCAGTGGCACCAACAGTGCTCCCCAACCCGTGTTGAAGGCATCTGTGAGGACCACCTTCCTTCTGCAGACCATTCCCAGGGGATCTTTCCAAGGGGCCAGAGTTGCTATACAGACCCGGTCTACCCTGATGCAAATGCATGTAAGATGCCAGACGTGGGATGGAACTCATTGTTTCAGTCAATACTGAAGGGGCCGCATACGGAGCAGGTCCATTTGTAGTACTTTGTAGTACAACTCTGAATGATGCCACAAGCTGCTGTATGGCCAGCGCGCATTCCAGCGTGACTATCACCCTCATTTTGGCTGAATCCAAAACTGTTCCCAGGAACGATATCCATTGGCTGGGTTACAGCATGCTCTTGGCAAAATTGACCTTGAGTCCCAGGCACTCCAGGTGGCTGAGAAGGAGGGATTTGTGAGAATGTAGACCCTCCTCTGACTGGGCCAGAATGAGCCATTCGTTGAGGTATTTAAGAATACGGATTCCCATCTGTCTCAGCTGGGAAAGAGCCACATCCAGGCACATTGTAAAAGTGCGAGGAGCTAAGGACAGCCCGAAGGGAAGGACTGTGTATTGATAAGCCACTCCCTCAAAGGTGAATCTCAAGAATCGTCTGTAATGGGGGACTATCTGGATGTGAAAGTAAGCATCTTTCAGGTCCAGAGAAAAGAACCAGTCCCATGGGGATACTTGCAAGAGGATCTGTTTCAGTGTGATCATTTAGAACGGCCATCTCATTAGGGCCTGATTCAAGTGTCTGAGGTCGAGGATGGGCCTTAAGACCCTTTCTTTCTTGGGGATGAGGAAGTAATGGCTGTAAATGCCTTACTCGCTCTCGGCTGGGGGAACCATTTCTACAGCTCTTTTTGCCAGCAAATTCATCATTTCAGTGCGTAGGATATGTGCATCCTCACTTTGAACCGAGGTGGGGACCATGCAGCTGAAGTGCGGGGGTCTTAGAGAGAATTGGAATGTATAAATTCATTTTATTATCCCCATAACCCAGCTTGACACCCCGGTGATGGCCTGCCAGGCCTCAGCCCATCTGTCAAGGGGCTGGATTAGTTAGAGCAGTGGGCTGCCTAAAAGGGACCAGACGCTCGCAGTGAGCGGAAGAGAAAAGTTGCTCTCTTTTTGAAAATGTTTGTGTTTCCGCTATAAGAGCGGTTGGTAGTGTGGACATGATTATAGCGGGCTCTATGTTAACAACAGTATTTTTGGTCACAAACACACTGCCATCTGCACACATGGCTGAATGGGGTGCTTGGAGGCATAACAGTGGCATTTTGGGGGGTGGTCCGGCTACAGCGAGAATTGGCCCCACCTCTTCCTGTCCCACAGATCAGGATGACAACTGGGGTGCAGGGTCCAACACTATCTTGGCTCGGGGGCCATGGCATTTAGGGAACTGGTAGCATCTGGCCTAGCTCGGCTCAGGCCTAGGAGCTGTGGAAGCAACTGGAGGCATGGGCTTTGTGGGATGCTGAGTCGGCACATTTTTGGGGCGACTAGAAGCAGCCGCTGAGCTGGAGCGCTTTGGCAGGAAGTGTCTTATAGCCTGGGAGGACTTCTGTGCAGCGGTAAAGCATTCAGCGTAGCCCTCAACTGCAGGTCCAAACAGGCCAGTAGTGGAAACCGGGGAGTCAAGGAAGGGGACTTTATCCTCATCCTTGATCTCTGTGAGGTTTAGCCATATGTGGCTTTCCAGCACCACTAGGCAGGCCATGGATCTGCAGATCGCCTGCGTTGTCATCTTGCTGGCCTGGTTGGTCGCGCTGCACAGTTCTTTGAAAACTGCATCGTCTGGTCCTGTAAGACCTGTAAGACTGCCGTGAAATGGAGCACCGAAGCCGCCTGTCCAGCAGACAAGTTGGCTCGACTAGTGAGAGCCGAATAAGTCCTACATGGCTTAGATCCACATCGAGAGGGGTCAGCTGAGGTGGCTCAGGCATCTGTTCCGGATGCCTCCTGGACGCCTTCCCGGGAAGGTGTTCCGGGCACATCCCACTGGGAGGAGACCCCGGGGGAGACCTAGGACACGCTGGAGAGACTATGTCTCCCGGCTGGCCTGGGAACGCCTCGGTGTCCCCCCAGAAGAGCTGGAGGAAGTGTCTAGGGAGAGGGAAGTCTGGGGTTCTCTGCTTAGACTGCTGCCCCCGCGACCCGGCCCCGGATAAGCGGTAGAAGATGGATGGATGGATGGATGGCTTAGATGGGTGGGCAGCTTTTGCCTTCCAACCGATGGTTGGCAGAGATGCACGGCCACAGACTCATCCAGGGGAGGCAGCTTGTCATACCATTTTTCTTTGGTGCTGTTGACAGTTTTAAGGGCAGACGAAGAAGAGGCACGGAGGCGAGGGGGCACACCAAGACTTGCTGATCTTGTCGTGGACCTCCGGGAATAACGGTAAAGCACCCCAACAAGAACCACTCATCCAATCGGCTGCGGGTGGGCTCCTCAGGTGGGGACCACTTCAAACCCAGCTCCTCTACATTCTTTGACAGGACACAGAATAGTTTGACATCCATGCCCAGGCTGGATGTGCTGGGGTGTGCAGATGGCAATGGGGCAGGGTCGCTGTACAAGCCTGACAGCTATTCCACATCTGAAGCCTCTAACTACATGATGTTGTTCATTGGGTCACACTCACTCCCTCCAAATGAGACCATGTCACTCGCAGCCACAGAGGGATACTGGTCTGGGTGGGAAAAGTGGACAGGAGAACCCTCTCTGAGTGGAGAGAGTTAGGAACACGGGGTTTAACTGGGATGGGCTCACTCTTCGTTGAGCGCTGACTTCCTCTGCCTCGCTGCTTTTACCTCAGAAAGCTTTCCACGACGCAGAGAGGTGAGACTCATATCCACACAATGAGGACCTTCCGTCTCAGTGAGTGCAGCTTCAGCGTGGGCAGAGCCCAAGCATGAAATGCACTCGTCATGACTGTCAGCAATGAGACAAATGGAGTGGCATTTGAAACAACACCTGAAACTTGCTCTTGGAAATTTGGTATTTTAATCCACCGGATAGTGGCAGGGAATGGGATATGTCACTGCTGCAGGTGCGAAGGTGGCATGAAGCTGCGAGAATGGCTGAGCAGGAAGAGGTCTCTTGATCCGCTGTGAGGCTTGATCACAGCATTGGGTTTCTCAGTCTCATAGAGTAAAGATTTGTAGTCGTCGCTGAAGGATAATAATCTAATGTTCCTATGGTGATGAGCCGCTTATATAGCCAGATGCCCCAGCCCATTAGGCTCCGGTGCCGGGCCATTGGTTCGTTTTATATTTACTGCACGAAACAATGTCTGTGAAGTTACACCGCGTTATTAAAAAAGGCTTCAGTCATCGGAGAAAAAAGAGTTTTCCCATAAGCTTTTAGATGTAGTACAAGTGAAGTATGTACAGGGAACACAAACGGTTGTTTCCTTTGCAATGGTCATGAATTTGTGTAACTGCGGTTAAGTTGTGTTTCTTAAGAAATAAATTGTTGCACAACTGGGACTTATATTAGTTGCATTGTGTGCAACTTTCAAAGCTTCCATATCATTATGCACAACAAAATAAAACTGAGTAGTATACTTTATCAGACTTCCTTGAACATTTCCTAACTGAACTTGGTGCAACTTTATTAAGCAATAAATAAATCCTGATGCTTTTCAAAAGGCTGTAAAATGTGCCATACATATATGTCTTACATATATGCCATACGTGTGTGTCCTTAATTATCTAGTTTACTCATTCAGATCTAATACTGAAGTCCTGTGTTTCACTGTCTTTGGCATCCGGTCTTGAATGTCATTCAGTGTTCCTGATGTGTTTAGAGCAATAAATGTGTTGGGAAGTTGTGGCTTAGTGGTTAGAAAGTTTGACTCCTAACCCTAAGGTTGTGGATTTGAGTCTTGGGATGGCAGTAGCACAACTGAGTGTTTGTATTAAAATGGCTGAGGTAGTGACAATAACTTTAACATCTGTCTCTCTTCTGACCAATGTAATCAGTCTCTGTTTTTTTTTTCCTCTTTTGGAAAGTCATTCAATCTATTGTGGATTTCATTCTTCTGTTATTGGGGCAAGAGAAAGAGAAAAAAGAAATTGCAAAAAATATTTATATATTTTGTTGTAGTTAACATTTACCACCTGTAACCTATAGAATGTAAAATATTAATGTAGAATATATGCAAAAATTATAAAGTAATTATAAAGTTAAATAACTATGATATAAAAACTATATATATGACCTCTACAGCCTTGAATGTCAGTGGAGAACATGTCAACTATATGAGCTCCAGAGACAGATCCTCTGTGAAGACCTCGTCACCTCGATGACCATCGACACAAGACCACAAGAACCAGACAAGTTAACTGCTCAGTCTGATCTGTGTTGGAGATGGAATGCATAGTCGATATAAAAAACTGGATGATGAGTAATTTCTTACTGCTAAATTCTGAAAAAAAACAGAGGTGTTAATTATAGGACCTAAAAACTCTGCATGTATTAACATAGAACACTGTCTAAGACTTGATGCTCTGTCAATTCTTCGTCATCAGTTAGGAACCTAGGTGTGCTATTTGATAGCAATCTTTCCTTAGAAAGCCACGTTTCTAGCATTTGTTAAACTGCATTTTTCCATTTCAAAAATATATCTAAATTACGACCTACGCTCTCAATGTCAAATGCAGAAATGTTAATCCATGCATTTATGACCTCAAGGTTAGATTATTGTGATGCTTTATTGGGTGGTTGTTCTGCACGCTTAGTAAACAAACTACAGCTAGTCCAAAATGCAGCAGCAAGAGTTCTTACTAGAACCAGGAAGTGTGACCATATTAGCCCGGTCCTGTCAATACTGCACCTGGCTCCCTATCAAACATTGTATATATTTAAAAATATTGCTTATTACGTATAAAGCCCTGAATGGTTTAGCACCTCAGTATTTGAATGAGCTCCTGTTACATTATAATCCTCCACGTCCGCTAAGTTCTCAAATCTCAGGCAATTTGATAATACCTACAATATCAAAATCAACTGCAGGCGGCAGATCCTTTTCCTATTTGGCGCCTAAACTCTGGAATAACCTACCTAACATTGTTCAGGAGGCAGACACACTCTTGCAGTTTAAATCTAATCTAGATTAAAGACCCATCTCTTTAACCTGGCTTACACATACCATACTAATATGCTTTTAATATCCAAATCCGTTAAAGGATTTTTAGGCTGCATTAATTAGGTAAACCGGAACCGGGAACACTTCCCATAAAATCCTATGTACTTGCTACATCATTAGAAGAATGGCATCTACGCTAATATTAGTCTGTTTCTATCTTATTACGAGGTCACTGTAGCCACCAGACCCAGTCTGTATCCAGATCAGAGGGTCACTGCAGTCACCCGGATCCAGTACGTATCCAGACCATATGGTGGATCAGCACCTAGAAAGGTCCTCTACAGCCCTGAAAGACAGCGGAGACCAGGACAAATAGAGCCCCAGATGCAGATCCCCTGTAAAGACCTTGTCCAGATGACCACCAGGACAAGACCACAGGAAACAAATGAATCTTCTGCACAATCTGACTTTGCTGCAGCCTGGAATTGAACTGCTGGTTTCGTCTGGTCAGAGGAGAACTGGCCCCCCAACTGAGCCTGGATTCTCCCGAGGTTTTTTCTCCATTCTGTCACCGATGGAGTTTCGGTTCCTTGCTGCTGTCGTCTCTGGCTTGCTTAGTTGGGGTCACTTCATCTACAGCGATATCGTTGACTTGATTGCAAATAAATGCACAGACATTATTTTAACTGAACAAAGATGACATCACTGAATTCAATGATGAACTGCCTTTAACTGTAATTTTTAATTATTGACACACTGTTTTCCTAATGAATGTTGTTCAGTTGCTTTGACGCAATGTACTTTGTTTAAAGCGCTATATAAATAAAGGTGACTTGACTTGCATGCGTGGATGCGTCTAGCTCAGGGATTCCTGTACATTGTTCGGTTCCGGAAACAGAGCCCCAGCAGCAGGGCAACTGGGTGACGGTGAGGCAGCGTAGTCGTGGGTCAAAACACCGCTCTTCTGTTCCCATCAAAACATTAAACAGGTTCTCCCCACTCAGTGATGCACCCACTGAGAAACCTGCTGAAAGTGCTCTAGTTATTGGTGATTCTATTGTACGGAACGTGAATATAGAGACACCAGCCACCATAGTCAAATGTTTACCGGGAGCCAGAGCGCCTGACATCTTGGCAAATTTAAAAGTGCTGGCTAATGCTAAACGTAAATATAGTAAGATTGTTATTCATGCCGGCGCTAATTATGTTCGACTTCGCCAGTCGGAGATCACTAAAAATAACATTAAAGAGGTGTGTGAACTTGCAAGCACGATGTCAGACACTGTAATATGCTCTGGTCCCCTCCCTGCTTACCGTGGTGATGAGATGCATAGCAGATTGTCATCACTCAATGGCTGGATGTCTAAGTGGTGCCCACAGAATAACATAGGTTTCATAGACAATTGGACGAGCTTTTGGGGCAGACCTGACCTGTTTAAAAGAGATGGTCTTCATCCCTCCTGGGGTGGCGCCACTCTTCTCTCTAGAAATATGGCAAATAGTCTTAGTGTTTATACTTGACTAACTGGGGCCCAGGTCAGGAAGCAGACAGACTGGCTAAACCGACCGTCTGCTAGCTGCCTCCCGTCACAGAGGTCAGTTAATTCTCAGCACATAGAGACTTTTTCACCTAGATATCACACTATAGAGACTGTGTCTGTCCCCCGAACTAGAAAAAACAAAAAACGTCCGAACCAAGTTAAGATTAACAATTTAATTGAGGTTCAACAAATAAAAAACAGAAGCAATATGGATAAACAAATGATAAAGCTTGGCTTATTGAATATCAGATCCCTTTCTACGAAAACACTTTTTGTAAATAATATGATCACTGATCATAATATAGATGTACTCTGTTTGACAGAAACCTGGCTAAAACCTGATGATTACATTATTTTAAATGAGTCCACCCCCCAAGATTACTGTTATAAACATGAGCCACGTCTAAAAGGCAAAGGTGGAGGTGTTGCTTCAATTTATAACAACGTTTTCAGGATTTCTCAGAGGGCAGGCTACAAGTATAACTCGTTTGAAGTAATGGTACTTCATATAACATTATCCAAAGAAACAAATGTTAATGATAAATCCCCTGTTATGTTTGTACTGGCTACTGTATACAGGCCACCAGGGCACCATACAGACTTTATTAAAGAGTTTGGTGATTTTACATCTGAGTTAGTTCTGACTGCAGATAAAGTTTTAATAGTTGGTGATTTTAATATCCATGTTGATAATGAAAACGATGCATTGGGATCAGCATTTATAGACATTCTGAACTCTATTGGTGTTAGACAACACGTTTCAGGACCTACTCATTGTCGAAATCATACTCTAGATTTAATACTGTCACATGGAATTGATGTTGATGGTGTTGAAATTATTCAGCCAAGTGATGATATCTCAGATCATTATTTAGTTCTTTGCAAAATTCATATAGCCAAAATTGTAAATTCTACTTCTTGTTACAAGTATGGAAGAACCATCACTTCTAACACAAAAGACTGCTTTTTAAGTTATCTTCCTGATGTATCCAAATTCCTTAGCATATCCAAAACCTCAGAACAACTTGATGATGTAACAGAAACTATGGACTCTCTCTTTTCTAGCACTTTAAATAAAGTTGCTCCTTTACGCTTAAGGAAGGTTAAGGAAAACAGTTTGACACCATGGTATAATGAGCATACTCGCACCCTAAAGAGAGCAGCCCGAAAAATGGAGCGCAGCTGGAGGAAAACAAAACTAGAGGTATTTCGTATTGCTTGGCGGGAAAGTAACATATCCTACAGAAAAGCATTAAAAACTGCTAGATCCGATTACTTTTCTTCTCTTTTAGAAGAAAACAAACATAACCCCAGGTATTTATTCAATACAGTGGCTAAATTAACGAAAAATAAAGCCTCAACAAGTGTTGACATTTCCCAACACCACAGCAGTAATGAGTTTATGAACTACTTTACTTCTAAAATCGATACTATTAGAGATAAAATTGCAACCATTCAGCCGTCAGCTACAGTATCACATCAGACAGTGAACTATAGACCCCCTGAGGAACAGTTCCACTCATTCTCTACCATAGGAGAGGAAGAATTGTATAAACTTGTTAAATCATCTAAACCAACAACATGTATGTTAGACCCTATACCATCTAAGCTCCTGAAAGAGGTGCTTCCAGAAGTCATAGATCCTCTTCTGACTATTATTAATTCCTCATTGTCATTAGGACATGTCCCCAAAACCTTCAAACTGGCTGTTATTAAGCCTCTCATCAAAAAACCACAACTTGACCCCAAATAACTAGTTAATTATAGACCAATCTCGAATCTCCCTTTTCTGTCCAAGATACTAGAAAAGGTGGTATCCACACAATTATATTCCTTCTTAGAGAAAAATGGTATATGTGAGGATTTCCAGTCAGGATTTAGACCGTATCATAGTACTGAGACTGCTCTTCTTAGAGTTACAAATGATCTGCTCTTATCATCTGATTGTGGGTGTATCTCTCTATTAGTTTTATTGGATCTTAGTGCTGCGTTTGACACAATTGACCACAACATTCTTTTGCATAGACTTGAATACTTTGTTGGCATCAGTGGAAGTGCATTAGCATGGTTTAAATCGTACTTATATGACCGCCATCAGTTCGTAGCAGTGAATGAAGATGTATCCTATCGATCACAAGTGCAGTAAGGAGTACCTCAAGGCTCAGTACTAGGGCCGCTACTCTTCACGCTTTATATGTTACCCTTGGGAGATATCATCAGGAAACATGGTGTTAGCTTTCACTGTTATGCTGATGATACTCAGCTCTATATTTCTTCGCAGCCCGGTGAAACACACCAATTTGAAAAACTAATGGATTGCATAGTCGATATAAAAAACTGGATGACGAGTAATTTCTTACTGCTAAATTCTGAAAAAACAGAGGTGTTAATTATAGGACCTAAAAACTCTGCTTGTAATAACCTAGAACACTGTCTAAGACTTGATGGTTGCTCTGTCAATTCTTCGTCATCAGTTAGGAACCTAGGTGTGCTACTTGATCGCAATCTTTTCTTAGAAAGCCACGTTTCTAGCATTTGTAAAACTGCATTTTTCCATCTCAAAAATATATCTAAATTACGGCCTATGCTCTCAATGTCAAATGCAGAAATGTTAATCCATGCATTTATGACCTCAAGGTTAGATTATTGTAATGCTTTATTGGGTGGTTGTTCTGCACGCTTAGTAAACAAACTACAGCTAGTCCAAAATGCAGCAGCAAGAGTTCTTACTAGAACCAGGAAGTATGACCATATTTATACTTTTCCTATTTGGCGCCCAAACTCTGGAATAACCTACCTAACATTGTTCGGGAGGCAGACACACTCTTGCAGTTTAAATCTAGATTAAAGACCCATCTCTTTAACCTGGCATACACATAACATACTAATATGCTTTTATTATCCAAATCCGTTAAAGGATTTTTAGGCTGCATTAATTAGGTAAACCGGAACCGGAAACACTTCCCATAACAACCTATGTACTTGCTACATCATTAGAAGAATGGCATCTACGCTAATATTTGTCTGTTTCTCTCTTGTTCCGAGGTCACCGTGGCCACCAGATCCAGTCTGTGTCCAGATCAGAGGGTCACTGCAGTCACCCGGATCCAGTACGTATCCAGACCAGATGCTGGATCAGCACCTAGAAAGGACCTCTACATCCCTGAAAGACAGCGGAGACCAGGACAACTAGAGCCCCAGATACAGATCCCCTGTAAAGACCTTGTCTCAGAGGAGCACCAGGACAAGACCACAGGAAACAGATGATTCTTCTGCACAATCTGACTTTGCTGCAGCCTGGAATTGAACTACTGGTTTCGTCTGGTCAGAGGAGAACTGGCCCCCCAACTGAGCCTGGTTTCTCCCAAGGTTTTTTTCTCCATTCTGTCACCGATGGAGTTTCGGTTCCTTGCCGCTGTCGCCTCTGGCTTGCTTAGTTGGGCACACTTCATCTACAGCGATATCGTTGACTTGATTGCAAATAAATGCACAGACACTATTTAACTGAACAGAGATGACATAACTGAATCCAATGATGAACTGCCTTTAACTATCATTTTTGCATTATTGACACTGTTTTCCTAATGAATGTTGTTCAGTTGCTTTGACGCAATGTATTTTGTGTAAAGCACTATATAAATAAATAAATAAATAAAGGTGACTTGACTTGAATTAAACCACACCATGCTAATTTCATCTGGCCCCCAACTGAGCCTGGTTTCTCCCAAGGTTTTTTCTCAATTTCTGTCGCCGATAGAGCTTTGATGTTCTTGCTGCTGTTTCCTCTGGCTTGTTTAGTTGAGGATGTTTCACTGATTATAAAGACACTATTGGAAGAAAGCTGAACTAGATGATGACATCACTGAATCATCAGTGAACGGACTTTAGCTGGAACAATTCTGACCTCTTGTATTATCGACAAACTATTTTCCTGTCTGACTCTGTAAAGCTGCTTTGACACAATCATAAAGCACTATACAAGTAAAGATAATACAGTATAAGTTAAAATCAGTAACTATTGAGCTAAAACAAATTATGCTTTGGAACTTTGTACAAATATGCAAAACTGATACAAAAGTCAATATATGACATTAACTAACAAATTACATGTATTATAACATTATTACATTCAGTCAAGCATTTTCTTTAAAGCTGCTTTGAAACAATACAAATTGTCAAAAGCACTATGCAAATAAACTTGAATTGATTGATTTGATTAAAACTAAACAGTTAAATGAATCGAAATATAAATTAAAAAATGCCAAAAATGGAATCTAATCTAATGGAGATATAGGTAGCTTTGTCGAGTCTAGCTTTGAATGAACTGAATGAAATTCATTTAAATAACATCACATCTGCACTATCTGACACATTAATGCAAGACTGTAAATCTAAAAGATATCTATAAACCATATATTTGAAAGATTTATTAGTGATTAAAAAAAAAAGCCTAACTGGATGTATTAATAATTCAAGTAATAATAAGTAATAATTCCTTACATTTATATAGTGCTTTTCTAGGCACTCAAACCGCTTTACATAGCTTTGTGAAAAAGAAGTGTGCTTCACTGTATTAAAAGTGTACTTGTTGTGTACTTCCAAACTTAAAAGTATACTTTTTTAAAAGTGCATTTGCAGATAATATCATATAATTTAAATTAAAGTCCACTTAAGTGTACTTAAAGAGATTACACTTTAATGGCAATAAGTCTTAACATACTTAAGTGCACTTTATAAAAAAATGCACTTTATGATAATGTCTAATTAAGTATTACTTAAACATACAGTTTACATAATTATGATTTTATTGTATTTTAAATAAGTACATTTATTTTTATATATTTATCAGTATACTAAAACACGTGTAAAATAATTGATTTTAATTTCAACTAAAGTGTGTTATCCAAAATTACATGTGTTAATGTATTTTAAATGTATTACTATTTAGTCTATAATATATATTAGGTGCATTATTGCAATTAATAAAAATAAACTTCAATACAATATATTCCAATAAAACTTTGAATTGTTGAAATTTTCATCAACAGCTCCTTCTCTATGAATTCTGAAAGTACTGTATTTGTATGTAATAGTACCATAACTTATATCTGTGTACAGAATACTTTCAATGTCATTATGTTGCTCTAAGTTATTTAAAAATACACAGTCTGAACCAAATTAATTTGGATTAAAATAGCCTACATTTGGCTTCTAATATAGGTTAAACAGAGTCTAACCAATGAATTAGAACAACTTGAAATTGAGTAGAAATGGAAAGCTTGAAATAATAGATAACCACACAGTATTTCTTTTGATTAATGCGCATGTGCTAAATACTACTACGACGGCGCACTACTTCACCAGATTTTGAAAAATGCGCCGTGCACAATGTTTGTGTTACTGTGATGTGTGGGGGAGGAAACAAACAAGAAGAGGACAACGGAACATCACATTTGGATGATTACAGATGAGACTTTATATACTGCAGACCAGGGTTCGAATTACAAAGTGGCTTTCGGGGGAGCCCTATTTCCCGATCCTCCCTGACTGACTTTAACACTTTTGGTGCATGTTAGGGCATTTAAAACAATAGGTTTACAGTAAACCTATTGTTTACTTAGTAAACCGTTTACTTTAAAACGCAAGCGTCAGTCAGTGTTGTCAGTGTTAGGGCAAACAGCTCTGTCCACGGTTCTGAATCACCCGCGCTTAGGCCTACATCATGCAAATCATGATAAAAACAGAATAACTCCCATAACAATCGTAAAAAAAATACATCAATATTAAATAGGATTAGGGCCAATCCTCACAAACGCACAGATCAAGTAAGTAATTCCATGATTCTTACCTTAAATCAGAAGTGACCACAGAGGCCTGGAGTCTTCTGTCTTTGCTTTTCGTCCTGTAACCCAGGATGTTGAGGGTCGGTGACTGGCTTTAATCCAAGATGATACAAAAGGCAGAGGGTCAAATTGCTCCAAAGGGGGTCCATTCAGATCCACGAATAGAAGCGAGGAGAGGCTTTGTTCACGCAACTTGTTGCGATACTTGCTGTCAGTAGAATTCACGGCAGAAAATCCCCTCTCACACTCAGCTGAGGACGGCAAGTAGGTCAGACTTGCTGTTTGAAGTTTGACAAGCATTTTCCCTGGTGCTCTGTTTTGCAATATGCAAAAGGGCCAGTCGATATGCATTGTTCGGCTTTTTGTGTGGATTTTCCTCCACTTTCTTTCATGGCTGTCAAGACGTCAATGGTCTGCTGAATGTGGCAACTTGCATCAACTAAAGATGTTTGTTTGCATTGCAGTTTTAGCGACAGATTTTGTAGTTCTCACAGGACATCCTTCATACATGCCAAATCAGCCAAAAAACCTGTGCTTGTAAGGAGTTTGTGCAGGCCCCTGAATTTCTGCCTCTCTGTGTCGCAGCGAGATGTGTCTTCCATGGCTGTTCTGAATTGGTGCGCCAGTGCAGGATAATCTTTCCATACTGCCTTCACAGTGCGAAAACTACTAGCCACCCAACGAATTGAAAAGATTTGACCTATTTTTAGGATTTGCATGTTCAAACCTGTAGCTGCCTCCTGGAGCAAACGGGCGTTTTTTGATGACTGGTTATAGAGGGCGTAAAGTTTTGAGATAAAAAAACTCAAATTGGTTACATCCAGCGACTTCCTTAAGTGAGTCTTTGACAGCTAACTCAAGTCGGTGAGCTAGACAGTGTATTGACTGAACTTTGGGGAAATCTTGTTTGAGTTTAGTGACGAGTCCGCCGACTCTGCTCGTCAGTACCGCTGCTCCATTCGTTGCAATGCAGATGAGATTTTTTCCCAGAAACTCATCATCCAGTCCCGCTTGTCTCAAGCTTTTCCTCAAACTTTTGTACATCGATTCGGCATCAGTGCCTTCTGAAAGCTCAACGATATCTAAAAAAACATTATCCACTTCTCCCGTTCCTCTCATGTCACACCGCACATAAATGATCATATAAGCCAGACCATGAACTGTGCTCTCATCTATCGTGATACTGATTCGTGATCCCAGTTCTTTTATTTTTGAAACAAATTTAGCTCTCATTTCACTGGTGATATGTCCGATTATTTCAGCACAAGCATGGTCTGATTTGTGCACATTTCCCACGTTTGCACCATTAAGTTTTTGAAGGGACATTACAGCAGGGAGCTTTCTGTAGGGAATTTTTTCCTTGGCCACCATATGAGCAGATCTGAAAGACGTAGCTGTTTCTTGCATTAAATTAGCATTTACTTCAAGTACCTTGTTTGGGAGCACATCCTTTTCCTTCATCTCCGAAATCTCAACCGCTCTTTTGTGTGCCAAACTGTCCCGATGCTTGTAAATCTTTTTCCGCAGGTTATTCTGTGACTCGCTGCTGACCTCTCCATTCATCCATTCCTCTGACAGATGTACTCCCGTTGCTCTTTTGGCGAGCAACAGGCTTTTTGCCTCCATGCATACTGTACATCCTAACTTCTGATTTTTGTAGTAGAGCCATGTATTCCTGATTCTCCACTCACTCCATTGCTTTGTTGTCCAGTTGAAAGGTGTTGCATGATCGCCTGGTCCGCTGCAGGTTGCAGCGGTGGTTTCTGGTGCCAAAGTCTCGCAGTCCTTGGTGCTGGTGCTGTCACTAGCAGCAACTTTTAGCGGCGGCGGCGGTATCACCGGCAAGCTAGTTGTAGCTGGTGCGCTGTCATCACTCCTCTTCGTTTGTTTTGTAAATCCAAATTGACTGAGATTTGGCTGCTTTCTTTTTGACGTTCTTATTCGTTTCCACAGAGTGTTCCAAAAAACGAATAAAGTATGTTTTGAACTTGAAGTTAAGCTAACATTCAAATACCAACTCAGTAAGAAGTTCAAGTGGTGACGTAAACGTAGTAATTTCAGTGCAGAGCCGCCACGCATGGATGGTCACAGCAGGAGACACAGCGGAAAATAGTAATGTAATGAGCGAATAAACACACAACATTGACACATTTTTAATATCATCATTTATTTCAGGAACCTTAATGTACAGAAAATCTAAATCTATATGTGACACAAAAAATGGACAGTGTTTTAGAGGTCCCCCTAAATGTCTCAAAGTAGGCTTTCAGGGGAGCCCAGGTCCTTTTCAGGGGAGCCGAGCTCCCCTTAGCTCCCCCGAAATTCGAACCCTGCTGCAGACGATGAATCAAGTATATCTTTATATACATTTTCTTTATCCTTAATTTAGATTAGCCATTCGTGCGGCTTTAACTATAACGCGGCAGTTCTGTCACGCTGTCTAGTCTCTGTTTCCCTGGGTGTCCACTAGTGGGCTCACTTCCCCTTAGGCACTTCACCGTAGGCACTAGAATTCCTCTAGTCTGGTCCTGTCTTCACATTAATTGCACTCCTGTTAATTGCACCAGGTGCAGTCACCGTATTGTCATTAGCCTCCCTATATTAACCAGTCTTTTCCTGTTGTTTGTATGGAGTCCTTACCCTTCGTGTTACCAGCCTTCTCGTCTTCCGAGATTCACCCTTGCCTTCTCATCCTCCGAGTTCCCGTTCCCCTTCCTTTCCTTTCCTGTATCCTCTTTTTGTTGTGTTTGTTTTCTTGGACTGCTTGTTTGGTTTTGACCCTGGCTTGTGTTGGACAATGATTTGGATTATCCCATTAAACATACTTGCGATTGGATCTACTCTCTCCTGTGTCTCTCTGGTGCACGTTCGTCACAGAAGGACTCCATCAAACAGATCAGCGGTATGTCTTTTCATGTCTCCTCCCCAGCCAGCATGGTGGAGCGGAGGGCTAAATATTTAAAGTTAACCTCAAGTTAACCTAATGATGTGGGGGCCATGGCACAGGTGTTCTGGTCCCTGGCTGAGGGCATGGGCTATAATGATGCGGCCTTAAAGGACTATTTTAATAGCGGGCTGGATGACCCGGTTCCACAAAAAGAACTGGCTCAGCTGGACACATATGGGTTCTGGGAGTTTGTGTGTTATTTACAGCCTCGGCCTCCGTGGGATGCCCCAGCCACTCCTGTCTCTTCCGGTGGGATGGCCACCAGCCCAGCGCCACTGCCCAAGATGGCCGCCAGCCCAGCGCCACAGCACATGGAGGTCACCAACCTAGCGCCACGATGCAAGATGGCCGCCAGCCCAGTGCCACAGCGCAAGATGGCCGCCAGCCCAGCATCACAACGCAAGATGGCCGCCAGCCCAGCGCCACTGCACAAGAAGTCAGCCAGCCCAGCGTCACAGCACAAGGTGGTCGTCAGTCCTGCGCCACTGCCCAAGATGGCCGCCAGCCCAGTGTCACAGCACAAAGTGGTCGTCAGTCCAGCACCACTGCACAAGATGGCCGCCAGCCCAGCGTCACAGCACAAGGTGGCCCCCAGCCCAGCGCCACGATGCAAGATTGCTGCCAGCCAATTGCAGTTATTCACCGTCGACCTTCCAGAGTCAGGGTTAGTCACCGTCGACCCTCCAGAGTCAGGGTTAGTCACCGTTGACCTTCCAGAGTCAAGGCTAGTTCCTGTTGACCTTCCAGAGTTGAGTCAGGTGCCCGTTAAATTCCCGGGGTTGAGTCAGTTTCCGGTTGACCCTCAAAAGTTGAGTCAGATGTTCGTGGACCCTCCAGAGTCGAGTCAGGTGCTCGTGGACCCTCGAGAGTCAGGGTTAATCACCATCGACCGTCCAGAGTCAGGGCTAGTCACCATCGCCCTTCAAGAGTCAGGGTCAGTCACTGTTGACCTTCCAGAGTCAGGGCTAGTTCCTGTTGACCTTCCAGAGTCGAGTCAGGTGCTCGTGGACCCTCCAGAGTCGAGTCAGGTGCTCGTGGACCCTCGAGAGTCAGGGTTAATCACCATCGACTGTCCAGAGTCAGGGCTAGTCACCATCGACCTTCAAGAGTCAGGGTCAGTCACTGTTGACCTTCCAGAGTCAGGGCTAGTTCCTGTTGACCTTCCAGAGTCGAGTCAGGTGCTCGTGGACCCTCCAGAGTCGAGTCAGGTGTTCGTGGACCCTCCAGAGTCAGGGTTAGTCACCGTCGAGCTTTCAGAGTCAGGGTTAGTCACCGTCGACCTTCCAGAATCAGGGCTAGTCACCGGTGACCTTCCTGAGTCAGGACTAGTTACCATTGATCCTCCAGAGTCAGGGTTAGTTACCATTGACCTTCCAGAGTCAGGGCTAGTGACCGTTGACCTTCCAGAGTCTGGACTAGTTACCGTTAACCTTCCAGAGTCAGGGCTAGTTACCGTGGACTTCCCAGAGTCAAGGCTAGTCACCGTTGACCTTGCAGAGTTAAGCCAAGTCACTGGTGATCTTCAAGCACAGAGCCAAGTCACTGGTGATCCTCAAGGACAGAGTCAAGTCACTGGTGATCTTCAAGGACAGAGTCAAGTCACCGGTGATCTTCAAGGACAGAGTCAAGTCACCGGGGTTCTTCATGGGAGAATTCAAGTCACCAGTGATCTTCATGAACAAAGGCAAGTCACCAGTGATCTTCATGAACAAAGGCAAGTCACCATTGGTCTTCATGAACAAATACAAGTCACCAATGATCTTCATGAACAAATGCAAGTCACCAATAATCTTCATGAGCAGAGTCAAGTCAGCATTGATCTTCTGGAATCCAGTATAAACACCATGGGATTACCAGAGTCTCGTCACTTCTCTGTGGAATTGCCAGAACCTCTCCACGTCTCTGCTAAACTACCAGAGTCTCTCCTCACCTCTCCGGAACTTCCAGAGTCTCGTCATGTCTCAGTCGAATTCTCTGAACACCCGACTGATCCTGTTGTGGCCACGGAGGCTACCTTTAACATGTTCATGTTCTATGTTTCAGACTTGCCCAACCAGACTTGTCCTCCTGTTTGTCCGGCTGCACAGATGTGGTGGTCTTCCGCACCACCCTGGGGGTCTTCCGTCCCGACCACACGGTTGTGGTGGTCTTCTGCTCCGCCCTGGGGGGCGTCCGTCCCGACCACACGGTTGTGGTGGTCTTCTGCTCTGCCCTGGGGGCCTTCTGCCTCGACCACAAGGATGTGGTGGTCTTCTGCTCCGCCCTGGGGACTCCGGTCTGGACCACACGGACATGGTGGTCTTCTGCTCCACCCAGGGGGGCATCCGTCCCGACCACACGGTTGTGGTGGTCTTCTGCTCTGCCCTGACCACACGGTTGTAGTGGTCTTCTGTTCCGCCCTGGGGGGCGTCCGTCCCGACCACACGGTTATGGTGGTCTTCTGCTCTGCCCTGGGGGGCTTCCGCCCTGACCAAACGGTTGTGGTGGTCTTCTGCTCCGCCCTGGGGGGTGTCTGTCCCGACCACACGGTTATGGTGTTCTTCTGCTCCGCCCTGGTGGGCGTCACGTGATGTCCTTCTTGGACTTGTGTTTTTGTGTTTATTTTTTGTTGTTCTTTTATTGTTCTTCTGTCTTTCTGTTTCCTCCTAAGGACCTGGCCCTCCGTCCCTCCCCCTGATCCTCCGCCGGTCCACCTCCCTCCTGGGTTTCTTGTCTGTGTCTTTCGTTCTGTTTCCCTCTAAGGACCTGGCCTTCCGTCCCTCCCCCTGATCCGCCGCCGCTCCACCACCCTCCTGGACTCCTTGTTTTGTGTTGCACTTCTCTTGTCTCTGTTTTCCCATTTTACCTGGTCGTTTCGTCTCTGTTTTCCCATTTTACCTGGTCATCTTGTCTCTGTTTCCCCATTCTACCTGGTCCTCTTGTTTCTGTTTTCCCCATTTTACCTGGCCCTCCGTCCCTCCCCGTAGTCCTCCGCCTCTCCACCTCCCTCCTGGTCTCTTTGTGTTTTTGGTTTTCCCTTGGGTTCGGGTGGAGCATCTGGCAGCTGCTCCGTGGAGGAGGGGGTAATGTCACGCTGTCTAGTCTCTGTTTCCCTGGGTGTCCACTAGTGGGCTCACTTCCCCTTAAGCACTTCACATAGGCACTAGAATTCCTCTAGTCTGGTCCTGTCTTCACAGTAATTGCACTCCTGTTAATTGCACCAGGTGCAGTCACTTTATTGTCATTAGCCTCCCTATATTAACCAGTCTTTTCCTGTTGTTTGTATGGAGTCCTTACCCTTCGTGTTACCAGCCTTCTCGTCTTCCGAGATTCACCCTTGCCTTCTCGTCCTCTGAGTTCCTGTTCCTTTCCTTTCCTGTTCCCTCTTTTTGTTGTGTTTGTTTTCTTGGACTGCTTGTTTGGTTCTGACCCTGGCTTGTGTTGGACAACGATTTGGATTATCCCATTAAACATACTTGCGATTGGATCTACTCTCTCCTGTGTCTCTCTGGTGCACGTTCGTCACAAGTTCTTGCTATATGAACTCTATCAGAATGTGATCGCGTATGTGGACTAAAGAAATGGTCAATTAAAATACAATGTTTTATTTGAAGTAAATGGTTTAAAATTTAACGCTACTGAAGAAAATTCAGAGATCTGATCTTGTAATATTTAATCTACACATTATCGATATTCTAATCACAAATAGTATTTAATATACCAGCAACCTCTAAAAATAATGCCTTTTTTTTCTTTTTCTTTTTGCATTTGAAGAGCGAGATGTTCTGTTACTGCTTGTGTTTGTAATATGTAACATTAGTATTTTTTTTTCCCTTATCTGGAGTTATTCGTTCATTTTGCAAGATCAGTACAGTTTTGTTACTGGAGATACAGTGTGGACACACAGACCAGTAGTGAAGAGGTGATGTTAGAAGTTTTTAATGAATTGTCTCGTAGTCAGCTCACCCTGATCACACACGACAAGCTAAAAGTGCTATATTAAGTCTGTATCCCTATGTATTTGAACTGCTTTGAATCTTTTCCATTTGCAAGTAATATATTCCCTTCTGTGCATTTACAGACCCCCCTCTAATCAACATATATTTTACAGGTAACAAACCAAAGGAGGACAGTAGCTTTTCTGTGCCAGCTGTAGTAAATACAGGAACATAGCTTTGTGAAGATGTGTGAGAGACGCATGTAAGGCAAGATTATTATTATTTATTTTTTATATTAAAAATAATAATAAAAAAATTTGATATTTATATATTTTTGGTAATTGGTAGACTTATGTTTTATTCCCTGTAAAGTAGGAATAATGAATGTTTTTAAAAATGTTTTCTATTTTTTAAGCCCAGTGTCAGAGAAGATGGTGTGGTCTAGAATTCTGCTGTTTATGGGAAATCTGAAGATACATTTCCCAGCATTTACCACCATGTTGTCCCGATGATTGAGATAACATTAATTCAGCTCTTAGGTGATGCAGATGTGGTCAAAAGTTTACACACGCCTTAGAGAATATACTGCTTCATAGGAGTAGTAATTGTATTTTTTTTTTATTATTCTACCTCTCTACCCTCTTACTGCTTAAATTATTAACATTTTGTTGATAGCAAGGTGTATATAAACTTTGGACTCCCACTGTGTCTATTGCTTTCACTCAACTGAACCATTTATAATGGCAGGATATGTTTTATAACAATTGTTATTCTTTCTTTCCTCAAGGAGTTTTTTTGGACTTTCCTGCCTCTTTGGATCATTTTTCCGTTCACACAGACTGTGGAGAGATGGTGTACAGCTTCATGACATGTGAAGTTTACTGCCGATGGAGAGCTTCTGCGACATTGACAGACAGCATGTCCCAGCAAGTTCATTTGGAGTTCTTTTTTAATTAATTAATTAGTTTAGTCAAACTTGAATTCACTAATGCTGGAGTAAGATTTTAGAAGAAAACTTTCAGTCGTGTTTAATGTTAATAATGCAAGTAAAGGTTTGAAAACTAATGGCCTGGTTTCACAGACAGGGCTAAAACTAAGCCACGATCATAGTTCAGTTAGGACTTTTAAGTAATTTTCCTTGACATGCCTTAGAAAAAACATTACTGTAGTGCATCTTGAGACAAAACAAAGGCACTGGTATTTTTAAAGATCAGTCAGTGCAAGTTTCTATCAGTTGAAACAGCTCCGAATTACATTTTAGTCTTGGCCTGGTCTTAAGCCTAATCTGTGAAACCAGGGGTACAAGTAACCCACTTTGGTAATGTTTTACAATAAGGTCTCATTTGTTGTACATGGATAGATATATATATATATATTTTGTATTAAATGTGTTTCGTTTGTGTATTAGTAATCCTGTATGTTATGGCGACCACATGACTCCACGTATACAGTACTAGTGATACCAGTAAATTTTGACCTTGTGGACATTTTTAGATCCCCGATGAGAAAACAGGTTTACACATCTTACAGAATGATGTTTTCCAGACTCTTTCTAATAAGTGAGGTGAAGTGTAGTGTTGGGTTTTTCTTTTGCATCAGCAAAAAGCATTTTTCTGTATTTGTTTTAGAGATTGTTTTGTCAATAAATGTAGAGGGTTTACCATTTTGTGTTTTTGCTTTAATTGTAACTAGGTTTTTAAGAGGTTGTTGTTGTTATTATTATTATTATTTAATATACTAAATATACCAGAGATATATGGCATTGAAGTATATTTTAGTTCACATTAATTGCTTATTCAGAAGTACATATTTACAGTATTTCAAATCACATATAAAATATACTGAAGTCCCCCTTAAGTGGTTCAAAAATATCACTCAAAAGTTAAACTAATTGCAATTAATGTTATTTTAAATTGTAATATATTTGAAATTAATTACAAATATTTTGCATTTATGTGGTCAAAAACATTACATTTAATTCACACTTAAGTGTATTGTTAACTGACATTCAAGTGTATTTTAGTTCACATTAACTGCATTTCAATACATTAATAGTGCACTTAAAGCATATTTTAAAGACACTAGAACCAATTAGGAACATATAATTGTACATATAAAGATGTACTAAAAAGTGCCACTTAAGTTGTTCAAAAAAATCACTCAAAAGTTCAACTTATTGCATTTAATGTAACTTTAAAATGTGATACATTTTAAATTAATTATAAAGACAATGTACTTAGGCGTTGAAAACAACATATTTAATTTGCACTTATTTGTATTATTTTAAAGTAAATTATTTCCGCAAATAAGTACCATTTATAAAAGTATACTTAAGTGCACTTCTTTTTCACAAGGGTAGTCAGGGGGTATCTCCTCATCCACCACCAGTATTACTGATCATATATTAAACTAAGAAAATGATTGTCTCGGTAAGACTTGGTAAGGATGTTGGGTAATATGAAGTGTTCCTCCTTCCCTGTGCTTCCTCTGCACTGAGATTCAGAAGTTCAAGGTAAAATTCCTGAATTGTTTTTTTATCTTTAATGTGTACAAAGGTTTCGTCCTTGATGTTTCATAGAAATCCAGCCCATACTTTGTTGTTGTAAAGTTTCTCAATCCTATTGTTATGGAATTTCCTGCATTAGACCACTAACAGTTCATTTTTGTATTTACATGTAATTTCCAACTATTATCTTTCAAATAATAATCTGTTAAGCATCAAAAAAGCAGCAATGTTAGTTAATGTTTTTAATGAAAGCTATTATAAGTGTCTGGGAAAATGTGCTATGTCAGCCTGTCATCATGAAATCGTTTGAAAAACTGGTTCCCTTTAGAGGGAACTTCGAACTGCGTCCTCTAGGGGTCGCTTTGGGCAACACCTCGTCCTGACCCGTGTCTGAAGTATACATTGAAAAAACACCAACTTGTTGGCCAGCGACAGCCTCTGACGTCACTACCGGCGCGACTATGAATAAGCACCGGGAGTGCACGTCATTATCCTCTTCATCTTCACTGACAGTTTTGTTTGAAGCGTGCATCTGAAAGAACCGATAAGGGCGATCTTTCTCTGTTTATCATGGCAACAACTAGCAAGCGTTTAGACTATGTGTGCATCCATGTCGGCGTTATTTGACACCCGATGACACACGCGATCTTTGCGTCATTTGTTTGGGTGAAGAGCATGCACGCGATGTCTTTGAGTAGTCTGCGTGCATTGTGAGCGTTTTTCCAATGGAAAAAGCTCCGCTCTCGTTGGTCTCTCTTCTGAAAGAAAAGGGAAAAAAGGCAGCCATCTGCTTCCCGCGGTTCAGGACCTGTCCACGCTGAGGCATGGAAGAGAATGAGCTCGTGAGAATACAGGTGGATCTGTCTGAATGGTTTAAAGAGGGACTTTCCCTTTCGCGCTCGTAAAAAAAAAAAAAGGCTGTGGACGAGAGAGAGCCTCAGGAGGATGATGTTATATCTTTAACACTTTCTGATACTGAGGTTAGTGCTCTGCTGGGTTTTTACCCAGGAAAAGCAGGAGATATTTGAGGATGGTGAAGAAGCGGAGGCTGAGCCTTCTCAATTCTCCTGCCCTGCGTATGTAGAGCTGTTGGAGGTTATTGAGCGAAAATTACCTTTTGAACATAGCCCTTTAGCTCAGGTGAGCCTTTCATTTCTGCATGATCTCCATACAGAGATTAAAAAGAAATGAACAATGCCGTTTTTGTCTGGCATCCATCGGTTTCGGCATGAAAGTAATCTGCCGACATCGAGGTGATGCCAGAAAGCGGCTATGAGGGAATGCCCCCTGTAGAAAGAGCTAAAATTTTTATAAATAATTTATAAATCATTTTTATCTGTGGAAACTTTTTCTTTCTGCAGGGGAAACATCCTCTCTTGATCTCCCTCCTTGCCATCTAAGCCCCTTCAGAAAATCATCTCGCTTAAATGGCAAAGCATACGCAGTAGCAGGTCAGGCTGTTTCTTTATTACACGCAATGCTGGTGCTTGGATTGGATAGACCTGGATAGAGGCAGGGGCCTTTTTCTGATCAGGCAGCTGAGCTGCGCCGCACCATGGATCTCTCTCCGTGCTACCAAGCAGGCCGCCTCCGCCATGGGCAGGACTATGGCGGCAATGGTGGCAGCGGAGAGACATCTGTGGATGAACCTGGCAGACATCGGGAGGAAAGAAAAAGCTTTTTTCTCGATGCTCAGGTTTTGCCTTCGGAACTTTTCGGTATGTCCATTGAGACAGCGATTTGAGAAGTTCAGGGAGACGAAGGCACGCTCTGCTGCTTTCAGATCCTTTCAAATACACACCTATGTATCCTCGGATACCTATCTAAACAGAGTGTTGTTGCTACTAGAGAACTGTCGAGACAGCTCTTTCAGCAAGCTTATGCGTAAGCTAGTGGTAGTCCTGTGTGTGCCTCTAGCTCCCTGCCATGCTTCAGACGCAAGCTTCAGACAAAGAAGATAATGACTTGCTCTCCCGGTGCTTATTTATAGTCATGCTGGTAGTGACGTCAGAGGCTGTCGCCGGCCAACAAGTTGGTGTTTTTCAATGTATGCTTCAGGCACGGGTCACGACGAGGTGTTCCCCAAAGCGACCCCTAGAGGAGGCAGTGTCACATTCCCTACTCAGGGAACTACGGTTACATACGTAAACTGAGACAGTTCTGGCTTATCTGAAGGACATCACTGGAGCCTTACTGGACCCCCTGCAGTTTGTTTACTGAGCAAACAGGTCCATGGATGATGCAATCAACATCCTGCAACATCTGGACAAAACAGGGACTTATGTGAGGATCCTGTTTGTGGACTTTAGTTCGGCTTTCAACACCATCATCCCAACAGCTCTCCAGACCAAACTGAACCAGCTCTCTGTTCCTAGCTCTATCTGTCAGTGGATCACCAGCTTTCTGACAGATAGGCAACAGTTCGTGAGAAAACTTATGTCAAATAGCTGCTCCACTAACACTGGTGCCCCTCAGGGATGTGTTCTCTCCCCACTGCTCGTCTCGCTGTACACCAATGACTGAACCTCTAAAAACCCTTCTGTCAAGCTCCTGAAGTTTGCAGACGACACTACAGTCATCGGCCTCATCCAGGACAGTGACGAGTCTGCTTACAGACAAGAGGTTGAGCAGCTGCCTGTCTGGTGCAGTCTTAACAACCTGGAGCTGAACGTGCTCAAAACAGTAGAGATAATCCTGGACTTCAGAAGAAACCCCTCGCTCTCCTCCCACTCACCATCATGAACAGCACTGTGGCTGCAGTGGAGTGTAAGATTAATAAGGGAATTAAGATCAATATAAATCAAAGGGGATTGAATTACAGTGAATAAGAACCAAATTAGTATGTAAATTATTCAGAATTAATATTTAACACTTTATGAACTATTCGTCCTCCGATAAATTGAGATTAGGGTATTTCATCAATTCTGGACAAAATATTACAGTAATAATATCATAAAATTATGATAACTGATTATGAGCAAGGTAACAGAATCTACAGTTTAAGGCAGTAACTTTTAAGCATATATCACAAGTCACTGGTATGTAAAATCAAACAAGGCTTTATTGAACTACTCTAATACACACAAACTAAACTAACGAAAACACACAAACATTCATTTAAACAGTGACAGAGAAAAGTGATGTTATTAAAAGAGGGTGAATGTAGTCCCATATGTCTAGCGTTAGACACTATTTCCTGACCGCAACCTGAGAGAATCAATCTACTAGCACTTTAATCGTAGTTCGTTTTCTTAATAAGATTTACACAAGTTCAGCCAGAATTAGGAGATATTGTGTACTTGTGTTTGGATGCTCGTTGTTGGCTTTGGATGCATTCCCTTCTGTAATGAAGTTGCTGGAGAGGGATTCTCTGGCGCTGATTGGCTGGCAGTCAGTCGATGATACGTTCTGAGAGACAGCAATCGATGGTGAGTGGTTGGTTGGCTTTGCCGGGTGGTGCTTAGTTCTCAAGACTTCCTGGATTGCAGGTTGCTATGCAACAGAGTTTTCTCTAAGTCTGGAGCGACTCTTTCTTTGACGAAGTTCAACGAAGGATCTTACGGAAGAGTTGATGAGTTTTGAATGAGCTCTTGGTGGTTTGAAGAGTACATGCTGGACGATGGAAAGGTCAGCACAAAACATAGGCAAGAGCCCAAGTCACTGCAAAAGCAGGGCAAAAAAGCAAGGCAAAAAGCAAAAGCATAGCTGCTTGTCATTGGGTTATAAGGGTGTCCATCTGACCCGTCCTTCTTAGTGCGACAGCCAATCAGATATTGTCCTGGGCGGGACCTACGCCCCATTCTCTGGTTCTTGCATGTAATTAGTGTAATGTCCATGTGATCACCTGTGTCCAAACTCCCGAGAGTTTAGTTTAAACGCTTTAATAAGCAAACTTAATAGTTTAAATTATGGTGCATCCTACACATATCTACTTAATATCAAAATTCTAGAAATCATTTACCCATCAAGTAGGTACCAAAATACATATACTTCCTATAGTTGAGGTGAAAGTAAATAAGGATTTAGCCGTGATAAGTGTTTAACACAAAAAATTAACTTGAGTAATATAAAGCATGCATAATACAGAAAATACACATGTATGAGGCAACTTCTGGTGATTAGAAAAAACCCTACGAATAGCCTGTAATGGAAGTTAAACACACAGAAATAATTCCATAGGTTATCTAAAACATACATGATAATTAAATTATATGTGAGGTAAATACTTGTAATCAATTCAGCTTATTGGAAGCAATTTTGAGACTTGTTGTTTGTATTAAACCACAAGTGGGTTAAATTTCAGTCAATTGGTTTTGAAGTCAATGTCTTCAATTTACAGCTGCAGAAATTAGGTGTTCCCTGGTTTAAGGTTTTTGGTGATCATGGGCCAAAGGAATGCCTTAGCATCCTTCCTTTCCTGATAAGGCTGGGGATTTATGCATTGGGGTCACCACAGGGTTTCTTGGCCATTTGGTCTTAAGTTTGGGGAACAAAGAGAAATCTTTTCCTGCTGTCCTGGCGTCGCTGGTATGAGAGTAGACAGGCACAGAAGGGAAAGGAGGGGGTGACATCTCCTTTAGCCATCTTGGCACCATGACTGTGTTTTATGATGCACTAATGGTTCGATGGGGAATCGTTCTAAACTGTGGAATGCTGTGTTGAGTTCTTTTTTTCTGATGACAGCCATCAGTCGTAGCAGTGAATGAAGATGTATCATATCGATCACAAGTGCAGTATGGAGTACCTCAAGGCTCAGTACTAGGGCCGCTACTCTTCACGCTTTATATGTTACCCTTGGGAGATATCATCAGGAAACATGGTGTTAGCTTTCACTGTTATGCTGATGATGCTCAGGTCTATATTTCTTTGCGGCACGGTGAAACACACCAATTTGAAAAACTAATGGAATGCATGGTCGATATAAAAAACTGGATGACGAGTAATTTCTTACTGCTAAATTCGGGAAAAAACAGAGGTGTTAATTATAGGACCTAAAAACTCTGCTTGTAATAACCTAGAACACTGTCTAAGACTTGATGGTTGCTCTGTCAATTCTTCGTCATCAGTTAGGAACCTAGGTGTGCTATTTGATCGCAATCTTTCCTTAGAAAGCCACGTTTCTAGCATTTGTAAAACTGCATTTTTCCATCTAAAAATATATCTAAATTACGGCCTATGCTCTCAATGTCAAATGCAGAAATGTTAATCCATGCATTTATGACCTCAAGGTTAGATTATTGTAATGCTTTATTGGGTGGTTGTTCTGCATGCTTAGTAAACAAACTACAGTTAGTCCAAAATGCAGCAGCAAGAGTTCTTACTAGAACCAGGAAGTATGACCATATTAGCCCGGTCCTGTCAACACTGCACTGGCTCCCTATCAAACATCATATAGATTTTAAAATATTGCTTATTACTTATAAAGCCCTGAATGGTTTTGCACCTCAGTATTTGAATGAGCTCCTTTTACATTATAATCCTCTACGTCCGCTACGTTCTCAAAACTCAGGCAATTTGATAATACCTAGAATATCAAAATCAACTGTGGGCGGCAGATCCTTTTCCTATTTGGCACCTAAACTCCTGAATAACCTACCTAACATTGTTCGGGAGACAGACACACTCGTGCAGTTTAAATCTAGATTAAAGACCCATCTCTTTAACCTGGCTTACACATAACATACTAATATGCTTTTAATATCCAAATCCGTTAAAGGATTTTTAGGCTGCATTAATTAGGTAAACCGGAAACACTTCCCATAACACCCTATGTACTTGCTACATCATTAGAACAATGGCATCTACGCTAATATTTGTCTGTTTCCCTCTTATTCTGAGGTCACCGTAGCCACCAGATCCAGTCTGTATCCAGATCAGAGGGTCACTGCAGTCACCCAGATCCAGTACATATCCAGACCAGATGGTGGATCAGCACCTAGAAAGGACCTCTATTGCCCTGAAAGACAACCGAGACCAGGACAACTAGAGCCCCAGATACAGATCCCCTATAAAGACCTTGTTTTAGAGGACCACCAGGACAAGATCACAGGAAACAGATGATTCTTCTGCACAATCTGACTTTGCTGCAGCCTGGAATTGAACTACTGGTTTCGTCTGGTCAGAGGAGAACTGGCCCCCCAACTGAGCCTGGTTTCTCCCAAGGTTTTTTTCTCCATTCTGTCACCGATGGAGTTTCGGTTCCTTGCCGCTGTTGCCTCTGGCTTGCTCAGTTGGGGTCACCTCATCTACAGCGATATCGTTGACTTGATTGCAAATAAATGCACAGACACTATTTAACTGAACAGAGATGACATCACTGAATTCAATGATGAACAGCCTTTAACTATCATTTTGCATTATTGACACACTGTTTTCCTAATGAATGTTGTTCAGTTGCTTTGACGCAATGTATTTTGTTTAAAGCGCTATATAAATAAAGGTGACTTGACTTGACTTTTAATGAAATGGACTGTTCAAGGATAATTCTACAGGAGTCATTCAGATTCCTGGGTATCACCATATCTCAGGACCTGAAGTGGGACAATCTCATTGACTCCATTGTAAAAAAAAAAGGCACAACAAAGGTTATAATTCCTTCACCAGCTGAGGACGTTTAACCAGCCACAGGAGCTGCTGAAACCGTTCTACTCAGCCATCATTGAGTCTGTCCTGTGTACTTCAATAACAGTCTGGTTTTTGAATAACAAACATAACCCCAGGTATTTATTCAACACAGTGGCTAAATTAACGAAAAATAAAGCCTCAACAAGTGTTGACATATCCCAACATCACAGCAGTAATGACTTTATGAACTACTTTACTTCTAAAATTGATACTATTAGAGATAAAATTTTAACCATTCAGCCGTCAGCTACAGTATCGCATCAGACAGTGCACTATAGACCCCCTGAGCAACAGTTCCACTCATTCTCTACTATAGGAGAGGAAGAATTGTATAAGCTTGTTAAATCATCTAAACCAACAACATGTATGTTAGACCCTATACCATCTAAGCTCATAAAAGAGGTGCTTCAAGAAGTCATAGATCCTCTTCTGACTATTATTAATTCCTCATTATCATTAGGATATGTCCCCAAAACCTTCAAACTGGCTGTTTTTAAGCCTCTAATCAAAAAACCACAACTTGACGCCAAAGACCTAGTTAATTATAGACCAATCTCAAACCTCTCTTTTCTGTCCAAGACAGTAGAAAAGGTGGTATCCTCACAATTATATTCCTTCTTAGAGAAAAATGGTATATGTGAGGATTTCCAGTCAGGATTTAGACCGTATCATAGTACTGACACTGCTCTCCTTAGAGTTACAAATGACCTGCTCTTATCATCTGATCGTGGTTGTATCTTTCTATTAGTTTTATTGGATCTTAGTGCTGCGTTTGACACAATTGACCACAACATTCTTTTGCATAGACTTGATTACTTTGTTGGCATTAATGGAAGTGCATTAGCATGGTTTTAATCATACTTATATGACCGCCATCAGTTCGTAGTAGTGAATGAAGATGTATCATATCGATCACAAGCGCAGTATGGATTACCTCAAGGCTCAGTACTAGGGCCGCTACTCTTCACGCTTTATATGTTACCCTTGGGAGATATCATCAGGAAACATGGTGTTAGCTTTCACTGTTATGCTGATGATACTCAGCTCTATATTTCTTCGCGGCCCGGTAAAACACACCAATTTGAAAAACTAATGAAATGCATAGTCGATATAAAAAAACTGGATGACGAGTAATTTCTAACTGCTAAATTCTGAAAAAACAAAGGTGTTAATTATAGGACCTAAAAACTCTGCATGTAATAACCTAGAACACTGTCTAAGACTTGATGGCTGCTCTGTCAATTTTTCGTCATCAGTTAGAAACCTAGGTGTGCTATTTGATCGCAATCTTTCCTTAGAAAGCCACGTTTCTAGCATTTGTAAAACTGCATTTTTCCATCTCAAAAATATATCTAAATTACGGCCTATGCTCTCAATGTCAAATGCAGGAATGTTAATCCATGCATTTATGAGCTCAAGGTTAGATTATTGTAATGCTTTATTGGGTGGTTGTTCTGCACGCTTAGTAAACAAACTACAGCTAGTCCAAAATACAGCAGCAAGAGTTCTTACTAGAACCAGGAAGTATGACCATATTAGCCTAGTCCTGTCAACACTGCACTGGCTCCCTATCAAACATTGTATAGATTTTAAAATATTGCTTATTACTTATAAAGCCCTGAATGGTTTTGCACCTCAGTATTTGAATGAGCTCCTTTTACATTATAATCCTCTACGTCCGCTATGTTCTCAAAACTCAGGCAATTTGATAATACCTAGAATATCAAAATCAACTGCGGGCGGCAGATCCTTTTCTATTTGGCGCCTAAACTCTGGAATAACCTACCTAACATTGTTCGGGAGGCAAGCACACTCTTGCAGTTTAAATCTAGATTAAAGACCCATCTCTTTAACCTGGCTTACACATAACATACTAATATGCTTTTAACATCCAAATCCGTTAAAGGATTTTTAAGCTGCATTAATTAGGTAAACTGGAACTAGGAACACTTCCCATACCACCCGATGTACTTGCTACATCATTAGAAGAATGGCATCTATGCTAATATTAGTCTGTTTCTCTCTTATTCCGAGGTCACCGTAGCCACCAGATCCAGTCTGTTTCCAGATCAGAGGGTCACTGCAGTCACCCGGATCCAGTACGTATCCAGGCCAGATGGTGGATCAGCACCTAGATAGGACCTCTACATCCCTGAAAGACAGCGGAGACCAGGACAACTAGAGCCCCAGATACAGATACCCTGTAAAGACCTTGTCTCAGATGACCATCAGGACAAGACCACAGGGAACTGGAATTGAACTACTGGTTTCGTCTGGTCAGAGGAGAACTGGCCCCCCAACTGAGCCTGGTTTCTCCCAAGGTTTTTTTCTCCATTCTGTCACCGATGGAGTTTCGGTTCCTTGCCGCTGTCGCCTCTGGGATGCTTAGTTGGGGTCACTTCATCTACAGCGATATCGTTGACTTGATTGCAAATACATGCACAGACACTATTTAAACTGAACAGAGATGACATCACTGAATTCAATGATGAACTGCCTTTAACTGTCATTTTGCATTATTGACACGCTGTTTTGCTAATGAATGTTGTTCAGTTGCTTTGACGCAATGTATTTTGTTTAAAGCGCTATATAAATAAAGGTGACTTGACTTGACTTGAATTGGTTTGGTTCAGCAACAAAATCAGACATCAGAAGACTACAGAGAACGGTTCGGACTGATGAAAGGATTATTGGTACTTCCCTGCCCACCCTTCAAGAAGTGTATACATCCAGAGTGAGGAAAAGGGCTCAGAGTGAGGAAAAGGGCTATTTTCTTCCACAAGAAGTTTCTTCACCCAGGCAATCTACCTCATGAACAGTTAAATATTCCCCACTTATGCAATATCCTTATATTTATTTGTTACCCCTCCATCCTAGTACATCCCTGCATCTTACTCAATCCTATCCCATTTTCATTTATAGCACAATTGTTTATACACTTATTTATTTGCAAAAAAAAAATTGTCTGTGATTTGTTGTTTCTGTGTACTGGAAGCTTATGTGACTAAAACAAATTCCTTGTATGTGCAAGCATACTTGGCAATAAAGCTCTTTCTGATTCTGATGTGTATATATTTTGTTACATGAATATCTGAACATACAAAACATCCAAAGAAAGAACAAAGAAATCCACTTGTAAACAAAAAAATATATATATTCAAGCTTCATGCATTATTTTTTAAACACTTTAATGTGTTTCATAAAAAAATAAAGAAATAACATTTTGAACAAAAAGCTAAAAAAAAAAGACTATGGATTCAGAATGATAATCAAAACATAGATGAAGTCAATCAACACCCCAAAGCGTGACTGTTATTATTACCTCTTCATCTGTCATTTTATTCCATAACATTACAGTTATGATGCTGTTTCATGTCAGATGATCATGCCACATGCGTTAGTAGTCATGTTCCTTTTTTCTTCTTGTGTTTTCTTGGAAATTCTGTACAGAAGTAGTACTAGCACCCTCTACCGTAAAACAATGAAAACACAGATTCTAGGAGTATAGCTCAATTATAGACTTTTTGCAAGTATAAGTCAAGTATACTTAAATGTCATTCTAAGTATATTTCTGAGGAGTGCATAGAAAGTAAACTAAAACCATACTTTCCTATTTTTAGTTTAAAAGAAGTATACTAACAGCACACTTGAATAAACTTCATTATCATAAGGGAGAAGTTACAGCAGAGGAGGTCCATGGGATTTTGACAGCGAAGGAAGGAATCACTGCTGTGGATATGACTCAGAGTAATAATAGATAGTTTGATAATGTCTTTCTTACTACACTGGAATGCCAGGAGCCTGATAGCATCTGGGCAAGTATTTAAAAAACATATCACAGAAATGGAAAAGGCACAAGATATCCTGTGTATTCAGGAGACATGGTTAAATAGCACCTTGGATTTAAAAGATCAATGGATATGTAGCTGAGACGAAAGACAAAGAAACTGGAATAGGTGGAGGGTGTGCAACATTTATTAAAGAAGGTATAGCATATAAGATAATATAAAAAAATGTAGTGTAAATATAGATGTAATGGGGCTATATGAAGAAATCAGAATTACACATTTTTCTACTCCGGGATATTGGTTTGTTTTAACTCAGAGGGAGTGATTATATGATTACAAGAAGGCTCAATGAAGCATACAAGTCAAGAAGAATCCTCTGAGAACAAGCCGATCCACATCACAAGCTCTGGAAGAGAGGTTAACGTTCCTACAAGATTCAGAGACTTTAAAAAGCACTAAATTAATTACTGAAATAAATGCATCAGAGTAAATGTTTAATTATAGACTTAAGGAATAATGCTTATGTTGATTGATGCATTATTTAATGTTGAGATAACTGTCTAAAAAAGTGAGATGCAATATTTTCAAGTGTGATATGTTGTGATGTAAGAATATAATGTAAAAGGGAAGGGGGAAGGGGGAAGTTGTGGCCTGGTGGTTAGAGAATCGGACTCCCAATCGAAGGGTTGTGGGTTCGAGTCCCGGGCCGGCAGGAATTGTGGGTGGGGGGAGTGCATGTACAGTTCTCTCACCACCCTCAATACCACGACTGAGGTGCCCTTGAGCAAGGCACCGAACCCCCAACTGCTCCCCGGGCGCCGCAGCATAAATGGCTGCCCACTGCTTCGGGTGTGTGTTCACAGTGTGTGTGTGTGTTCACTGCTCTGTGTGTGTGCACTTCGGATGGGTTAAATGCAGAGCACAAATTCTGAGTATGGGTCACCATACTTGGCCGAATGTCACTTCACTTCACTTCACTTCACTAAAAAAACATGTGACATGTAAGAGCAAGAAGGTAGATAAAGCATGGGAGTTCTAGAGCCATAGCGTGTCGTCTCATTTATTGGTTATAAAACAACAATACAGATCTCACGATATCAGCTGCCTTGTAGCCAGTAAGTGTACCTGGAGCATACACAAAGATAATTTGGGCAGTGATCATTGGCCTGTAGTTTGTGAGATTCAATGATGAACTGCCTTTAACTATCATTTTTGCATTATTGACACTGTTTTCCTAATAAATGTTGTTCAGTTGCTTTGACGCAATGTATTTTGTTTAAAGCGCTATATAAATAAATAAAGGTGACATTCAGAGTGCAGTCCAAAAGCAAAACTTTAATCAGTGTGCAAGATGTGTATTTAAGCAAGCAAAATGGAAGGAATTGTATGTGTTGTGTGAAAATTAAATATATATATATATGAGGTTGGAAGGGAATATTGAGTTGAAATATAATAAGATAGAAGGTGGAATCATTTCTGCAGCAAACCAGTCTATACCGTTAATAAGAGGTAATGGAAAGAAAAAGAAAAGTGCACACCATGGTGGTTTGAAGAGTGCACACTGGCAATTAGAGAGAGGAATAAGGCATTCCAGACTTTAAAAAAGTTAATAACTCAAGATACAGTTGTTGAATATCGGGGGGAAAAGGACAGCTGAAAGAAGGGTTTTAAAAGTGCAAAGAGAAAGGCTTGGCAAGAATTCTGTAACACAAGTGGGAAAGAGACTGGAATGCATGTGGAATGGAGAATGATAAGGAAAATAAATGGTATTAATATATTACAGACAGATCCATGTAATTGAAGAGGAATGGAAGATAGCCAGAACGAATAAAGAATTGAACAGAAATCTTGGTCAAAACATTTGCTAAAGTTCATAGTATTAAAAACTTAAATGATTCTTTAAAAGAAGACAAGAGTTAAGTAAAATATATGAGAATGTTCATATGAAAAAAAGTTGATAGTAATATAGATGAGGAATTTAATTGTTTTGAGTAAAAAGAATAGCCATTAACAATTCAAAGAATACAATGCCAGGGAGAGACATGATCAGTTACAGTAAAATAAATAAATAAAAAACATTAAAGCAATATTGGATTTATATAGTCATATATGGAATTAAGGCACCATACCCAAAGATTGGAAAAGTGCAATAGCGATACCAGTACTGAAACCAGGTAAAAATGCAATCAAATCAATTTGTCAGAATCAGAACCTGAATCAGAGAGAGCTTTATTGCCAAGTATGCTTACGCATACAAGGAATTTGTTTTAGTGACATAAGCTTCCAGTACACAGAGACAACAACACACAGACAAAAAAACAAACAAAAAAATATTAGGCAAATAAATAGGTGTGTAAACAATTGTGTTATACATGATAATGGAATAGGATTGAGTAAGATGCAGGGATGTACTAGGATGGAGGAGTAACAAATAAATATAAGGATATTGTACTTTTTTTGTGCCTAAGTGGGGAACATTTAACTGTTCAGGAGGTAGATTTCCTGTGGGAAGAAACTGTCCTTGTGCCTTGCTGTTCTGGTATTTGTGGATCTGAAGCGCCGGCCATATGGCAAAAGTTCAAAGATGGGGTAACTTGGATGTGAGGGATCCATGGTGATTTTCTGAGCCCTTTTGCCCACTCTGGATGTACTATATACAGTTCTTGAAGGGTGGGCAGGGGAGTACCAATAATCAATGACGGGATCACAGGACTGGGATCACATCAATCACAGGACTGACTCAATGACGGCTGAGTAGAACTGTTTCAGCATCTTCTATGGCTGGTTAAACTTCCTCAGCAGGCGAAGGAAGTACAACATTTGTTGGGCCTTTTTCACAATGGAGTCAATATGATTGTCCCACTTCAGGTCCTGAGAGATGGTGGTTCCCAGGAATCTGAATGACTCCACTGCAGCTACAGTGCTGTTCATGATGGTGAGTGGGAGAGTGCAGGGGGGTTTCTTCTGAAGTCCAAGATCATCTCCACTGTTTTGAGTGTGTTCAGCTCCAGGTTGTTAAGACTGCACCAGACAGCCAGCTGCTCAACCTCTTGTCTGTAAGCAGACTCATCACTGTCCTGGATGAGGCCAATGACTGTAGTGTCGTCTGCAAACTAAAGGGGCTTGATAGAAGGGTCTTTAGAGGTTCAGTCGTTGGTGTACAAGGAGAAGAGCAGTGGGGGCCAGTTGTTAAAGGCCTCTTGCTCTTACATCTACATAACTTTTCCTAAATGACTTTTATGCTTGCTTCAACAGTGACAGCAAGGAGACGGCAACCAAAATTACACACTCAGTAGACCACCAAACTCTCAAACTCACCTCCACAGATGTCCACACTGCATTGAGCCAACGCATTGATCAATGCACGCAAGGCTGCTGGCCCGGATGGCATTCCTGGACGTGTGCTTAGGGCATGTGCAGAGCAGCTTGCAGGGGTCTTCACAGACATTTTCAACCTGTCCCTCACCCAAGCAACTGTGTCAACATGTTTTAAGTCCACATCCATTGTGCCAGTACCGAAACACTCCTCCCCAATGTGCCCGTAGCACTCACACCCATCATTATGAAGTGTTTTGAGCGACTGGTCCTAGACACACCTCAAAGACTGCCTCCCACCCACACTGGACCCACACCAATTTGCCTACAGCAGAAATAGGAGCACAGAGGATGCAGTATGCACAGTGCTGCACTTTGTACTCACACACCTGGACCATAACAACACGTATGGTAGGATGTTGTTTGTTGACTTAAGTTCAGCATTTAACACCGTCATTCCCTCCAAGCTGACCACAAAACTTGAAGACCTGGACATTAACACCTCCCTCTGCAACTGGATTATGGACTTTCTGACCAACAGACCTCAGCATGTTAGGTCAGGCCACACCCACTCTACCACCATCACACTTAACACCGGCGTACCACAGGGCTGTGTACGGAACCCATTCCTTTACTCCCTTTACACCCATGACTGCAAGCCTGTGCATGGCTCCAACTCCATCATTAAGTTTGCAGAAGACACCACGGTGAATGCCTACAGGGAAGAGGTACAGCACCTGGCCACATGGTGCACTGAAAATAACCTGCTCCTTAACACCAATAAGACTAAGGAGCTCATTGTGGACTTCAGGAAGAAGAAAGGAAGCACGCATGACCCCATTCACATTAACAGGATGGTTGTTAAACGTGTCTCCAGCTTCAAGTTCCTGGGAACCACCATCTCGGAGGTCCTGTCCTGGACCACAAACACCTCCAGCCTGGTCAAGAAGGCTTACCAGCTCCTCTTCTTCCTTAGGACACTGAAGAAGAACCAGCTGTCTTCAGCCATCCTGGTGAACTTTTACCGGTGTGCGATCGAGAGCATCCTGACCAGTTGCATCACAGTCTAGTTTGGAATCTGCTCAGTGGCTGACCGCAAAGCACTGCAGAGGGTGGTGAAAACTGCATCACAGGGGACACCACTTCCTGCTCTTGAGGCCACCCCCCCCCCACACACATACCATACACACAGACTCCTCACCCCTCTTCATCACTAAATCTGACTTATTTATGTATTTATTTACAACAAGCAAAAAACATTAAACTTGTTATTACTTGCACTACTGTATGTTCATCCAGATAGAGATGTGCAAATCAGTGAAGTGAACAAACAGTGCAGATAAAAGATTTTTAGCTTATTCAGTCTGATTAAATTGACAAAGGGCTCAAGAGCAGTTATTTTATTTAACCTGTTAACCTGACCCCCCATTATGGGACTAACTGTCACACTGTCAGTCTCTGTTTTCCTGGGTGTCCACTAGTGAGCTCACTTCTCCTTAGGCACTTCACCATAGGCACTATAATTCCTCTAGTCTGGTCCTGTCTTCACAGTAATTGCACTCCAGTTAATCGCACAGGTGCAGGCAATCTATTGTCATTAGTCTCCTTATAAATACCTGTCTTTCCCTGTTGTTTGTATGGAGTCCTTACCCTTCGTGTCACCAATGTTCTCGTCTCCCGAGACTTTCCCTTGCTATCTCTTCCTCCGAGTTCCCTCTTTTGTTTTGTTTGTCTCTTTGGACTGTTTGTTTTGGATTACCCTTTTTGTTAAATAAATGTACCTGCAATTGGATCTCTCCCTCTCCTTGTGTTTTCCTGGTGCACAATCGTCACAGAAGGACTCCATCGCAAAGATCCAGCGGTATGTCTGCAACAATTTCCTCCCCAGCCATCAAGCGGGAGAGAAAAGGTTTTGAGGGCACTCGCCAAGTTGTGTTCCGTGGGACCAGGGGAGGTCACTCCGGAGCAAGCAGTCGAGAGGAGGTCCGGCAGCGATCTCCACTGTGGGCTCCCGTTGACCCGGGGTTTGGTTGGGAGCCGCCATTTCCCCACTATGACCAGAGAGGGGAGAGGAGACGCAAATCGGCTGAGCCAGCGCCGCTGTGCAAGATGGCCGCCAGTCCTGTGCCGCTGCACAAAATGGCCGCCAACCCAGCACTACGAGGCAGCACAGCGCCAAAGCACAAAGTGGACACCAGTCCAGCTCCACAGTGCAGGATGGCCGACAGCTCAGCGCCAACGCACAAGATGGCCGCCAGCACAGCGCCAAAGCACAAAGTGTTTTGTAACTCTAGTGATTCTAGTAACTCTAAGGAGAGCAGTCTCAGTACTATCATACGGTCTAAATCCTGACTGGAAATCTTCACATATACCATTTTTCTCTAAGAAGGAATATAATTGTGAGGATACCACCTTTTCTAGTATCTTGGACAGAAAAGGAAGATTCGAGATTGGTCTATAATTGACTAGTTCTTTGGGGTCAAGTTGTGGTTTTTTGATGAGAGGCTTAATAACAGCCAGTTTGAAGGTTTTGGGGACATATCCTAATGACAATGAGGAATTAATAATAGTCAGAAGAGGATCTATGACTTCTGGAAGCACCTCTTTTAGGAGCTTAGATGGTATAGGGTCTAACATACATGTTGTTGGTTTAGATGATTTAACAAGTTTATACAATTCTTCCTCTCCTATAGTAGAGAATGAGTGGAACTGTTCCTCAGGGGGTCTATAGTGCACTGTCTGATGTGATACTGTAGCTCACGGCTGAATGGTTGCAAGTTCGGGAGTGAGTTCAGCTTCCTGACAGCCTGATGGATGAAGCTGTCCTTCAGTCTGCTGGTCCTGGGCTGGAGACTCCGCATGTCCTGGAGGGAGGGGAGAGAGACACCAATGATCTTCTCAGCTGCATGTGTGCTCTCCTGAAGTTGGAGTTGTGTAACGGTGTGCAGTCACAGGTCAGCAAAGTGAAGTGAAGGGGGCTCAACACACATCTTTGGGGGATCCTTGAAGGCAATTCATCATTGAATTCAGTGATGTCATCTCTGTTCAACTTAAATAGTGTCTGTGCATTTATTTGCAATCAAGTCAATGATATCGCTGTAGATGAAGTGACCCCAACTAAGCAAGCCAGAGGCAACGGCGGCAAGGAACCGAAACTCCATCAGTGACAGAATGGAGAAAAAAACATTGGGAGAAACCAGTCTCAGTTGGGGGGCCAATTCTCCTCTGACCAGACGAAACCAGCAGTTCAATTCCAGGCTGCAGCAAAGTCAGATTGCATAAGAATCATCTGTTTCCTGTGGTCTTGTCCTGATGGTCATCTGAGACAAGGTTTTACAGGGGATCTGTATCTGGGGCTGTAGTTGTCCTGGTCTCTGTTGTCTTTCAGGCATGTAGAGGTCCTTTCTAGGTGCCAATCCACCATCTGGTCTGGATACATACTGGATCCAGGTGACTGCAGTGACCCTCTGATCTGGATACAGACTGGATCTGGTGGCTACGGTGACCTCGGAATAAGAGAGAAACAAACTAAAATTAGCGTAGATGCCATTCTTTTAATGATGTAGCAAGTACATAGGGTGTTATGGGAAGTGTTCCCGGTTACGGTTTACCTAATTAATGCAGCCTAAAAATCCTTTAACGGATTTGGATATTAAAAGCATATTAGTATGTTATGTGTAAGCCAGGTTAAAGAGATGGGTCTTTAATCTAGATTTAAACTGCAAGAGTGTGTCTGCCTCCCGAACAATGTAATTTAGGTTATTCCAGAGTTTCGGCGCCAAACAGGAAAAGGGTCTGCCGCCCGCAGTTGATTTTGATGTTCTAAGTATTATCAAATTGCCTGAGTTTTGAGAACGCAGCGGATGTGGAGGATTATAATGTAACAGGAGCTCATTCAAATACTGAGGTGCTAAACCATTCAGGGCTTTATAAGCAATAAGCAATATTTTAAAATCTATACAATTATGATGAGGAAAGATGAGGACCCAAGAGCGATAATGCAAAAGGAAACTGCTTTAATTGAGTAGCTTATCAAAATAACCAGCCTTCGGTAAAGCCAACAAAAGCAGCCGAGGATCCGGCACCCAAAAGGTAAACACAAAGTCTTTTCTATAATCAGCAACAGAGGGGTCGGGCCGGCGCTCGGGCCGGCGCTCGGGCTGTGTGCGGAGATTGGTGTCTCGCCGACCTCCTTTCCGCGCTCTAGATAATCTCAGGTGGCGGGTATGGTCACTGTCCAATGTACTCGTCAGCACCAGCAGGGCTGGCCAGAGAGCAGAGCAGCAGGTTAACTTAAGACACTGTTAGATCTGACCTGTGACTGGAGTATGAGAGGCAGGGTAGGATCCGGCACGACAGGACAAGACAGGACAGGAACGAGATGGCTGTGAAGCTGCAGCAAACGAAATAATCAAGCAGAGAGCACAAACACGGGAACAAGAAATAGCCAGGATGATTAAGGAAAAGAGAGAACAGGTGTGAATCTATTAGCGAGACAAAGGAGAGATAATGAGGGACAGCTGAAGGGGTGAGTGAGTGTGGCAAAATAACCAGCAGAGGAGGGGGAAGAGAAGGAAAACCGAAACCATGACAACAATGTTTGATAGGGAGCCAGTGCAGTGTTGACAGGACTGGGCTAATATGGTCATACTTCCTGGTTCTAGTAAAAAGCAGTTGCAAGTAAATGATGTTTATTAGAGAAGTATTGCCAGGCTGGGTTGATGGTGGGTGACAAAGGGACCTTGATGACAGCACAGACTGGTGAGGAGGTGATTGAGTGAGCAGGTGGGTGATGGTGAGGGATCCGTATGATGACTGGTAATTCCAATAGCGACCGAACAGGAACAAGACACAAACGTAGCTGAGCAGATGGAACACAGACAAGAGCGGATTAATCGGAGAATGAAATACAGGCTTTATTTTAGATACATGAAAGGCGGGATGAATTCTCCTGTACGCTGGAGGAAGTTTAAGGCGGACTGCCACCGTACTAATTATCTTGGTGACAGTGAACGGGCCAATAAATTTGGGAGCCAGTTTTCACACTTTTTGACCCACGACGTATAGGGGAGGCTTAGACCGGTGGCGGTCGGCTTTAGCCTTGGTGCGCACCCCCACTTGGAGTAGAGTCTCGCGGTCTCTAGTCCAAGTACAGTGACACCTCTGGACAAAGGCGTGAACGGAGGGGACCGGAGATTCAGATTCAGTAATCTACAAAATTCACGCCAAAATTTGTACACAAATTGGGGTCCCCTGTCGGAGACCACGTCTGTTGGGAGGCCATGTAAATGAAAGACGTGATCTACAACGGTCAACGATGTCTCCTTGGCTGAGGGTAATTTAGGCAAGGGAATAAAGTGGGCCGCCTTCGAGAACCGGTCCACCACAGTCAAAACTGCCATGTTGCCCTGGGAGGGCGGGAGGGCGGTAATAAAATCTAGTGCGATATGGGACCAGGGTCTCGAAGGGACCGGCAGCGGTTGAAGTAACCCATCAGGAGGTCGATTGGAAGTCTTACCAGTGGCACAAACCGAGCAAGCCAAAACAAAACTGTGAATGTCACGAGGCATAAGTGGCCACCAGAATCATTGCTTGACCAAAAATTTAGTACGGTTAACTCCTGGATGACAAGCCACATTAGAGCAATGCAGCCCACTGAATGACGTTGGACCGTAATCCCTCCGGCACAAATAATTGATTCGGTGGGCACCCGGGCGGAGGCGTTATCCCTTCTAAGGCCGTCTTGACCTTCGATTTGACCTCCCATGTGAGTGTGGAGACCACTAATGTCTCAGGTAAAATACACTCAGGAGTAGACGGCGTTTGGAACGGTCAAAAATGCGCGACAAAGAATCGGGTTTGATGTTCTTGGAACCCGGGCGGTACGAGAGAGTAAAATCAAAATGCCTGAAAAAAAGTGCCCACCGACCTTGCCTGGAGTTCAACCTTTTGGCAGTACTAATGTATTCTAAATTCTTGTGGTCAGTCCATACTATAAAAGGAACCCCTGAGCCTTCTAACCAGTGGCACCATTCCTCCAATGCCATCTTGACTGCCAACAATTCTCGGTTACCAATATCATAATTGCGTTCGGCAGGGGATAATCGATATGAAAAAAATGCGCACGGGTGCATCTTGTCGTCTGATGGAGAACGTTGGGATAACACCGCACCTACCCCCACCTCCGACGCATCGACCTCCACCACAAACTGACGTGATGGATCAGGGGTGATTAGGATAGGGGCTGAAACGAAGCAGCTCTTCAGTTTGGCAAACACAGCTTCGGCTGTGTCTGACCACCTGAACGTAGTTTTGGGGGAGGTCAAGGCGGTCAGAGGTGCGGCTAGTTGACTGAAGTTGCGAATAAAACGCCGGTAGAAGTTGGCAAACCCCAGAAACCTCTGTAGGGCCTTACGGGAATCTGGACTTGGCCACTCTACCACAGCCTTAACCCTCTGGAGTCTAAGGGTATTTTTGGGGCCTGGAGAAGTTTTGTCATGCCCTGACATTTGTGCTTTTTTCAGTTTCTTATAAATATCTAAATGGGTAAAGACTAATATCACTGTAATCAGCACAAACTGGGCTATAATAATATGTGAAATATATGTCTGTACATGATTGTGTTTTTGAGAAAAAAAATATTATGCGTGGTTAGTGAAAAACTAAAAATTTTAAAAAACTTGAATAAGGCAAAAAAACACATAAAGAACAATGGTTCCCGGGATTTTTGAGAACTGGAGCTTGTAATCTAGAATTTTTCTTATAATGAGCATAATGAGCTGCATAATGAGCCATTCAGTCATCTGTGCCACTGTGAGGGAAGAGTTACAGGAAAGAATGTGAGAACAAAATAAATCTATATAATTTTATGTTTGTAGTTTATTTAGAATATATTTAATTATCCCACAACATAATTTAATATCCACTTGGGGGAGCAGTTAAACAGTTTATTAGAAACAATCAAAGCTGACTTTCAAACAAATTGTTTGGCATGCTTACTCCAGTCACACAATCCTTCAGAAATCCTTTTAACAATCTTATTTTCTACATAAAAAAAAAAAAAAACATTTGTTGTTATTATCATCATCATTATTATTAATGTTGAAAAGAGCTCAGAATATTTTTCTGGGTTTTTAGGGGGAATAAATTGAAAGAAAAGCATTGTTTTTACATTTGTTACAGTTATCTATTTGTTACATTTATATTATTTACATCAAGCTTTTGAAGGGTATAGTGTTGTATATTGTTATTGAAACTTTATAATGTTTCACTTGATTATACATTAAGTCGGGAATTATAGTTTGGAAAAAGTCTAACTAGTAAAACGTTTACACGTTATGTGAAAACTAGTACAAGTATATAAATAAATAAAAAGAGACTTACTCATGTTTATGATCTCTGCTGAATAAAGTGCTTCATTCTTTTTTTCTGAGGAAATCCATTTCTCAAATCATCAACCACATCACATCTTTTTGGGGTGAATTATGTGTTATTCCTCTCATCGCGAAGCAAACAGTAAAATAAAAAAAAACTTGAACAGTCTCGCTGCTTTTTCTTCTGTTATGGGCATATTCAAGCTGCGTGCCTCAGTTTGAATCTGAATAGCGCGTTCGGCGCGGGGGCGTGGTCACATGAGATATAATGAAGGGAGACATGAAAAACAGACATCGCGTTGTTTTCATATGGATAACTTTATCAAAGAATATCTGTTTTCGGCGGCACTTGTTTAGTTTAAAAAAAGACATGTCAAGCTTTCTATAGATATCTCTCTCATGTATTTTCGGAGTATTCACGGAGTTACAGTTCATTTAAATGACGTGTTTGTAAAAGAAGATCAGCGCAGACAAAGGCTGCAGACAGCGCACCTTGTTTGTTATCTTTATTTTATAAGTGCACAAAGTTTTGTTGTTATTATGTCTGTATCCAAAAAAAAGTAGACCCTCTACAGGTTCGATTGATGTATTGCTCTTATCTGTACGATTAAAACTGAAAGTGTAATTTAAGTTCTTTTCGGGGTTATCAGGAGAAAATGACTCAAAACGCGTATCCGCGTTAATCGACTTGAGAGGGTTAACCTTCTCGGGATCCATGCGTATTCCCTCAGTCGACACGATATACCCAAGAAACGGAACAGACTGTGCATGAAAAGCGGATTTCTCCGCCTTGACAAAAAACCCATTCTCTATCAACCTCTGAAGCACTAGTCGAACGTGCTGCATGTGTTCCTGGAGAGAAGAGGAAAAAATCAATATGTCGTCCAGGTAGACATATATGAATTGATCGATCATGTCTCGCAGCACGTCGTTGACGAATGCCTGGAAGACCGCTGGGGAGTTGGACAGCCCAAAGGGCATGACCAAGTATTCAAAGTGCCCTCTGGGGGTGTTAAAAGCCGTCTTCCATTCATCCCCCTCCCTGATACAGACCAAATGATAAGCATTACGTAAGTCCAATTTCGTGAAGATCGACGCTCCCTGCAACCTCTCGAAGGCTGAAGACATCAACGGCAAAGGTAAGTATTCTTTACCATGATGTTGTTCAGTCCCCGGTAATCAATTAAAGGTCGCAGCGATCCGTCTTTCTTCCCCACAATAAAGAACCCCGCCCCCGCTGGAGAAGAGGAAGGGCAGATGAACTTCGAAGCTAGAGAATCAGAAATAAATTTCTCCATAGCCTCCCTTTCTGGGACAGAAAGTGAATATAATTTGGCTTTAGGTCAGAATCAGAATCAGAATCAGAATGAGCTTTATTGCCAGGTATGTTTACACATACGGGGAATTTGTTTTCGTGACAGAAGCTCCGCAGTACAACAGAATGACAGCGACAGAATGGAGAAAAAAACCTTGGGAGAAACCAGGCTCAGTTGGGGGGCCAGTTCTCCTCTGACCAGACGAAACCAGTAGTTCAATTCCAGGCTGCAGCAAAGTCAGATTGTGCAGAAGAATCATCTGTTTCCTGTGGTCTTGTCCTGGTGCTCCTCTGAGACAAGGTCTTTACAGGGGATCTGTATCTGGGGCTCTAGTTGTCCTGGTCTCCGCTGTCTTTCAGGGATGTAGAGGTCCTTTCTAGGTGCTGATCCAGCATCTGGTCTGGATACGTACTGGATCCGGGTGACTGCAGTGACCCTCTGATCTGGACACAGACTGGATCTGGTGGCCACGGTGACCTCGGAACAAGAGAGAAACAGACAAATATTAGCGTAGATGCCATTCTTCTAATGATGTAGCAAGTACATAGGTTGTTATGGGAAGTGTTTCCGGTTCCGGTTTACCTAATTAATGCAGCCTAAAAATCCTTTAACGGATTTGGATAATAAAAGCATATTAGTATGTTATGTGTATGCCAGGTTAAAGAGATGGGTCTTTAATCTAGATTTAAACTGCAAGAGTGTGTCTGCCTCCCGAACAATGTTAGGTAGGTTATTCCAGAGTTTGGGCGCCAAATAGGAAAAGGATCTGCCGCCTGCAGTTGATTTTGATATTCTAGGTATTATCAAATTATCAAATTATCAAATAAACTCAAATTGAGTTTTGAGAAGGTAGCGGACGTAGAGGATTATAATGTAAAAGGAGCTCATTCAAATACTGAGGTGCTAAACCATTCAGAGCTTTATAAGTAATAAGCAATATTTTAAAATCTATGCGATGCTTGATAGGGAGCCAGTGCAGTGTTGACAGGAGCGGGCTAATATGGTCATACTTCCTGGTTCTAGTAAGAACTCTTGCTGCTGCATTTTGGACTAGCTGTAGTTTGTTTACTAAGCGTGCAGAACAACCACCCAATAAAGCATCACAATAATCTAACCTTGAGGTCATAAATGCATGGATTAACATTTCTGCATTTGACATTGAGAGCATAGGCCGTAATTTAGATATATTTTTGAGATGGAAAAATGCAGTTTTACAAATGCTAGAATCGTGGCTTTCTAAGGAAAGATTGCGATCAAGTAGCACACCTAGGTTCCTAACTGATGACGAAGAATTGACAGAGCAACCATCAAGTCTTAGACAGTGTTCTAGGTTATTACAAGCAGAGTTTTTAGGTCCTATAATTAACACCTCTGTTTTTTCAGAATTTAGCAGTAAGAAATTACTCGTCATCCAGTTTTTTATATCGACTATGCAATCCATTAGTTTTTCAAATTGGTGTGTTTCACCGGGCTGCGAAGAAATATAGAGCTGAGTATCATCAGCATAACAGTGAAAGCTAACACCATGTTTCCTGATGCTATCTCCCAAGGGTAACATATAAAGCGTGAAGAGTAGCGGCCCTAGTACTGAGCCTTGAGGTACTCCATACTGCACTTGTGATCGATAGGATACATCTTCATTCACTGCTACGAACTGATGGCGGTCATATAAGTACGATTTAAACCATGCTAATGCACTTCCACTGATGCCAACAAAGTATTTAAGTCTATGCAAAAGAATGTTGTGGTCAATTGTGTCAAACGCAGCACTAAGATCCAATAAAACTAATAGAGAGATACACCCACGATCAGATGATAAGAGCAGATCATTTGTAACTCTAAGAAGAGCAGTCTCAGTACTATGATACGGTCTAAATCCTGACTGGAAATCCTCACATATACCATTTTTCTCTAAGAAGGAATATAATTGTGTGGATACCACCTTTTCTAGTATCTTGGACAGAAAAGGGAGATTCGAGATTGGTCTATAATTAACTAGTTCTTTGGGGTCAAGTTGTGGTTTTTTGATGAGAGGCTTAATAACAGCCAGTTTGAAGGTTTTGGGGACATGTCCTAATGACAATGAGGAATTAATAATAGTCAGAAGAGGATCTATGACATCTGGAAGCACCTCTTTCAGGAGCTTAGATGGTATAGGGTCTAACATACATGTTGTTGGTTTAGATGATTTAACAAGTTTATACAATTCTTCCTCTCCTATGGTAGAGAATGAGTGGAACTGTTCCTCAGGGGGTCTATAGTGCACTGTCTGATGTGATACTGTAGCTGACGGCTGAATGGTTGCAATTTTATCTCTAATAGTATCGATTTTAGAAGTAAAGTAGTTCATAAACTCATTACTGCTGTGGTGTTGGGAAATGTCAACACTTGTTGAGGCTTTATTTTTCGTTAATTTAGCCACTGTATTGAATAAATACCTGGGGTTATGTTTGTTTTCTTCTAAAAGAGAAGAAAAGTAATCGGATCTAGCAGTTTTTAATGCTTTTCTGTAGGATATGTTACTTTCCCGCCAAGCAATACGAAATACCTCTAGTTTTGTTTTCCTCCAGCTGCGCTCCATTTTTCGGGCTGCTCTCTTTAGGGTGCGAGTATGCTCATTATACCATGGTGTCAAACTGTTTTCCTTAACCTTCCTTAAGCGTGAAGGAGCAACTTTATTTAAAGTGCTAGAAAAGAGAGAGTCCATAGTTTCTGTTACATCATCAAGTTGTTCTGAGGTTTTGGATATGCTAAGGAATTTGGATACATCAGGAAGATAACTTAAAAAGCAGTCTTTTGTGTTAGAAGTGATGGTTCTTCCATACTTGTAACAAGAAGTAGAATTTACAATTTTGGCTATATGAATTTTGCAAAGAACTAAATAATGATCTGAGATATCATCACTTGGCTGAATAATTTCAACACCATCAACATCAATTCCATGTGACAGTATTAAATCTAGAGTATGATTTCGACAATGAGTAGGTCCTGAAACGTGTTGTCTAACACCAATAGAGTTCAGAATGTCTATAAATGCTGATCCCAATGCATCGTTTTCATTATCAACATGGATATTAAAATCACCAACTATTAAAACTTTATCTGCAGCCAGAACTAACTCAGATGTAAAATCACCAAACTCTTTAATAAAGTCTGTATGGTGCCCTGGTGGCCTGTATACAGTAGCCAGTACAAACATAACAGGGGATTTATCATTAACATTTGTTTCTTTGGATAATGTTATATGAAGTACCATTACTTCAAACGAGTTATACTTGTAGCCTGCCCTCTGAGAAATCCTGAAAACGTTGTTATAAATTGAAGCAACACCTCCACCTTTGCCTTTTAGACGTGGCTCATGTTTATAACAGTAATCTTGGGGGTGGACTCATTTAAAATAATGTAATCATCAGGTTTTAGCCAGGTTTCTGTCAAACAGAGTACATCTATATTATGATCAGTGATCATATTATTTACAAAAAGTGTTTTCGTAGAAAGGGATCTGATATTCAATAAGCCAAGCTTTATCATTTGTTTATCCATATTGCTTCTGTTTTTTATTTGTTGAACCTCAATTAAATTGTTAATCTTAACTTGGTTTGGACGTTTTTTGTTTTTTCTAGTTCGGGGAACAGACACAGTCTCTATAGTGTGATATCTAGGTGAAAAAGTCTCTATGTGATGAGAATTAACTGACCTCTGTGACGGGAGGCAGCTAGCAGACGGTCGGTTGAGCCAGTCTGTCTGCTTCCTGACCTGGGCCCCAGTTAGTCAAGTATAAACACTAAGACTATTTGCCATATTTCTAGAGAGAAGAGTTGCGCCACCCCAGGAGGGATGAAGACCATCTCTTTTAAACAGGTCAGGTCTGCCCCAAAAGCTCGTCCAATTGTCTATGAAACCTATGTTATTCTGTGGGCACCACTTAGACATCCAGCCATTGAGTGATGACAATCTGCTATGCATCTAGTCACCACGGTAAGCAGGGAGGGGACCAGAGCATATTACAGTGTCTGACATCGTGCTTGCAAGTTCACACACCTCTTTAATGTTATTTTTAGTGATCTCCGACTGGCGAAGTCGAACATCATTAGCGCCGGCATGAATAACAATCTTACTGTATTTACGTTTAGCATTAGCCAGCACTTTTAAATTTGCCAAGATGTCAGGCGCTCTGGCTCCCGGTAAACATTTGACTATGGTGGCTGGTGTCTCTATATTCACGTTCCGTACAATAGAATCACCAATAACTAGAGCACTTTCATCAGGTTTCTCAGTGGGTGCATCACTGAGTGGGGAGAACCTGTTTAATGTTTTGATCGGAACAGAAGAGCGGTGTTTTGACCCACGACTACGCTGCCTCACCGTCACCCAGTTGCCCTGCTGCTGGGGCTCTGTTTCCGGAACTGAACAATGTACAGGAATCCCTGAGCTAGACGCATCCAAAGCCGTATCTAGAGCCCTAACATTTTTACTATCCTCAATTAAAGTTTGGATGCGTGTCTCTAATTCTGAAATCTTCTCTGTCAGCCTAACTATTTCCCTACATTTATCACATGTGAATCCCTCATCAGCGACAGAGATAGATAAACTGTACATGTGGCAAGAGGTGCAAGAAACAATGATAGGAGAAGGCATTACTCACCGTGCTTGATGAAAATTCTTACTGCGGTTGTTTGTTGAACTTGTGAAAAACTGGAGCGAGGGAGAGGAGAAAAGAAAACAGCGATAGGTTCGAATGAAGACGCTAATGACAAGCTAACGAGTGCTAACGCTTTGCAGGTGTACTGCACTCACGGAAATAAAATAAAAGTGAACGATCAAAGTTAATCTGATAAGATTGATCGATAATATCAGAAATATGGTGTGAATTAAGTTATATTTTACCACTTTAAAAAACAGAGAGTGATAGTAAGATAAAGATTCTAGAGAAAAAATAAAAATAAAAACAGCTACACGGAGCTACAATTTGCTACAGAAGGCCAACAGGAAGTAGAGAAAACACTGTCCAACAGCGACACCCGCAGGCCAAGAGATGGAGACTTACCTGACAGTAAATCTATGGCACAGTCATAGGGACGATGCAGAGGGAGAGAAGCAGCACGAGACTTACTGAACACTTTCTTCAGGTGGAGGTACTCCGCGAGCACGTTGGACAAATCCACTGCTTCTTCCTGAAACACAGACATAGAAACAGACAGACAAGCAGACACTAGACAAGACTCATGACACTTGTTACTCCAGGCCAGGATGGAATGCAATTGCCAGTCTATTTTGGGGTTGTGACGGAGGAGCCAGGGATGACTAAGTACTATGGGTGCAAGGGGAGAGTCAAGGATGTAGAATGAGATGATTTCTGAGTGGTTGCCTGATGTGATGAGGGTAATGTTTTCAGTGATGTGTGAGATGACCGGCAGTCTCTGTCCATTAAGGGCGTGAACCGTGATCTGGTGAGTGAGGGGTCTGAGGGGAATTTGTAGTCTGCATGCGAGTGCATAGTCCATGAAATTACCTTCAGCCCCGGAGTCCAGAAGTTCTTGACAGTCGTGAAATCGTGCTGACCATCTTAGTCTTACCGAGAGGAGCGTAGATGATGATGAGGTCTTCTCGGCCGAGATCCCACCCGATAGTAGCCTCATACTTACTACCAGGCTTGGCCTTTTACCGGACAGATGTAGGCGTGATGACCGGTCCCCCCGCAGTAAAGGCACAGATCAAGGGACCTCCGCCTCTCCTTCTCCTCCTGGGAAAGCCGAGATTGCCCTATCTGCATCGGCTCATGATCGTAGGAGGGGCTGGCCACGTCCCCGCTGCTGACTTGAAGATCCGTATGGGCTCTCGGTGTGGGATTGGGTAGGTTACGTCATTCTACTCGTGTTAGTCGTGCATCTACCCTCAGTGCCAGCTCAATGAGCCCATTGAGTGAGGTGGAAGGTCCAGGGCGTAGATCTCCCTTTGGACACGGTCAGCCAGCCCATGCAGGAACATGTCCCACTGCGCCTCCTCGTTCCATTGACATTCCATTGGTGCGCACCGACAACACATTGGTGGTCTCTTATATCAACCACCAGGGAGGTCTGCGTTCGCGCCCCTTGTACAAGCTGGCACACCAGATCCTTGTGTGGTCCCGGAGCAAACTCCTCTCATTAAGAGCAGTATATATTCCTGGGAAACTAAATATGGGAGCAGACATATTGTCGAGGCAGGGGCCAAGGCCCGGGGAATGGAAGCTTCACCCTGAGGTGGTGAAGCAGATATGGAGAGTTTTTGGCAGAGCTCAAGTAGACCTCTTTGCGACTCAAGAGACATCACAATGTCCCCTTTGGTTCTCTCTAGTTCATCCAGCTCCTCTGGGACTGGACGCTATGGTACAGACCTGGCCGAGGCTTCGTCTGTACGCCGAGGAACTAGGGTTACATACGTAACCTAGAGACGTTTTTGTTACATCATCAAGTTGATCGGAGGTTTTGGATATGCTAAAGAATTCAGATACATCAGGAAGATATCTTACAAAGCAGTCTTTTATGGTAGAAGTGATGGTTCTACCATACTTGTAACAAGAAGTAGAGTATGATGTCGACAATGAGTAGGTCCTGAAACGTGTTGTCTAAACCCAATAGAGTTCAGAATGTCTATAAATGCTGATCCCAATGCATCTTTTTCATTATCAACATGGATATTAAAATCACCAACTATTAAAACTTTATCTGCAGCCAGAACTAACTCGGATGTAAAATCACCAAACTCTTTAATAAAGTCTGTATGGTGCCCTGGTGGTCTGTATACAGTAGCCAGTACAAACATCAAAGGGGATTTATCATTAACATTTGTTTCTCTGGATAATGTTATATGAAGCACCATTACTTCAAACGAGTTATACTTGAAGCCTGCCCTCTGAGACATCCTGAAAACATTGTTATAAATTGAAGCAACACCTCCCCCTTTGCCTTTTAGACGCGGCTCATGTTTATAATGGTAATCTTGGGGGTGAACTCATTTAAAATAATGTAATCATCAGGTTTTAGCAAGGTTACTGTCAAACAGAGCACATCTTGACCTGGGCCCCAGTTAGTCAAGTATAAACTCTAAGACTATGTGCCATATTTCTTGAGAGAAGAGTGGGCGCCACCCCAGAAGGAATGAATACCATCTCTTTTCAACAGGTCAGGTATGCCCCAAAAGCTCGTCAAATTGTCTATGAAACCTATGTTACTCTGCGGCCACCACTTAGACATCCAGCCATTGAGTGATGACAATCTGCTATGCATCTAGTCACCACGGTAAGCAGGGAGGGGACCAGAGCATATCACAGTGTCTGACATCGTGCTTGCAAGTTCACACACCTCTTTGTTATTTTTAGTAATCTCCGACTTGCGAAGTCGAACATCATTTGCGCCGGCATGAATAACAATCTTACTGTATTTACGTTTAGCATTAGCCAGCACTTTTTAATTTGCCAAGATGTCAGGTGCTCCGGCTCCTGGTAAACATTTGACTATGGTGGCTGGTGTCTCTTTATTCACGTTCCGTACAATAGAATCGCCAATAACTAGAGCAATTTCATCAGGTTTCTCAGTGGGTGCATAGAGAAGAGCATTGTTTTGACCCAAAACAATGTGGCAAGAGGTGGTAAACTATACATGTTGGAAGAGGTGCAAATAACAATAGCACGAGAAGCCATTATTTATCGTGCTTGATGAAATATTCTTTCCACAGTTGTTTGATAAACTTGTGAAAATCTGGAACAAGAGAGAGGAGAGGAGAAAAGAAAACAGCGATAGGTAGAAATGAAAACGCTAATGACAAGCTAACGAGTGCTAACGCAATGCAGGTGCACTCCACTCACAGATTTAAAATAAAAGTGAATTATCAAAATGTATCAGATAAGATTGATTGATAATGTCAGAAATATGGTGGGAATTAAGTTATATTTTATCACTTTAAACAACAGAGAGTGATAGTAAGATAAAGATTCTAAAAAAAAAACAGCTACACTGAGCATAGGGTCTACTATAGACTATGGGTGTGCAGTGTATGGTGCTACAGCAAAATCAGAATTAAAGAAACTGGACAACATACAATCTAGAGCACTTAAGATCTGCTGTGGTGCAATAAGGTCAACCCCTCTAGAAATGGGAGAGAAGATAACAGAAAAGCTTGCAATGTATTGGGTTAATTTACAGGGTACTAATAAGAATCATCCTACAGACACAACTTTAAATGATTGTTGTGAATATAAAAAGAATGGAGGTAGTTTTGGATGAATGAACAGTGGGTCAAGGATTGTTGTCTGGAGAATGAAGTAATCTGTTCCAATATGCCTTTAAATAGGGTATCAGTTTGGAATACTCCTGAACCTGTTGTTGAAATTAGATTGTCGGAGGCCCGGGAAAAAGCAGAAGAACGATATACTAATAGTATATCTAACCCATAAAATCAATGTTTTTATGAGAGAAAATGTTTATCCTTTATACAGATCTATACAGATGGATCTAATGACCCAGTCAAACAAAAAGTTGGCATACAGTAGGAGTGTACATTCCAAGATTTAAGACGAGAATATGTTTAAGATTAAAAGACAAATTATCTGTATATTCTACAGAATTAGTTGCTATAATAGTAGGATTTCAGTGAGTAGAAGAGATTAAGCCAAATAGGACTCAGACTGTAATTTGCTCAGATTCTTCATCAGCTCTTAAAAGTAAATTGTCAACAAAAACTTTTAGAGAAGACCTGCTAGTAGAAATTTATACATTACTGTATAGACTGAAAAAATGAGGGTATAATTGTATACTTTTGTTGGTTACATATCAGGTCAGTAGGAAATGAAAGAGCAGATAAGTTAGCAAATGAAGCATTAAAGAAAAACTTGGTGAATGTTAAGGTGCCTCTGTGAAGAAATTAGTTAAAATCACTAATTAATAGAGAAATAATAAGAGTATGGGAATAAAAAAAAGATGGGAAAATAAATAGCAGCACAGGTTGGTGGTATTATAATATTGTAAAATCAGTAGGCAAAAACAGTTTAATAGAACACAGAAAGGAAGAATGATTTCTAGATTAAGGATGTGTCACACAGGACTAAATTCAACACTTGCATTAATGGAGAAGCATGAATATGGTGTGTGTGATGAATGTGATGTTTTTGAAACAGTAGAGCAAATGTAGTAAATATGAAGATCAGCGTAACAGTCTTTTTAAAAATATAAGGAACAGGCCAGTGAGTGTTGTGGACCTTCTGGGAAAGGGTTTGAGCTGAAGCTTGGGCTGAATCTCTGGGGTGGGTAGGGAATTGCAATGGCCTTTTTTTTCTTGATATTAATACAGACTTATCACCCATGTGTGCAAGATATGCAGTAGGTGGCAGTAATACTCCTAAGGAGTTAACGGCCATTGAACAGAAAGAAGAAGAAAATAATCATACCAGAGTTTCACTTTGGAGCCAAGCGACAACATCGTTCTGCTCCCTCCAAGTGTCTTCAGTGAATTAGAGTCTCCAGTTACTGCTGAATCCTGACCTAACCAGATAAGGTTGTCTATTTAATTACTGTCACTGTGATATTGTTCATATTTTATCCATACTTATATAAATTAATTTTGGTTATGAACAGGTTAAAAGCAACTGTTGTGGAGCAATGAAGGTTTATCAGAGCGTCCTGCTACTCTTCTGCTGCCAGTTCCTTCAAACTCTGGGTAAACAAATTTTTTTTGTATTTTTATGTGATTTTTTATTTTTATATTTCATATATTAAATTAAATTAAATTTATGCATTTAGCAGACACTTTTATCCAAAGCCACTTACAGTGCATTCAGGCTATCAATTTTTACCTATCACACACACACACACACACACACACACACACACACACACACACACACACACACACACACACACACATATATATATATATATATATATATATATATATATATATATATATAATAAAATCATATTTAAAAGTCTCTGTATTTGCAATCACTGATACTTTGCACCCTGTTTTCACAGCTTTAGAGTGCTCTGTGATAAACGGTAACCTGAAGCAGATAGACGCTGGCTCTGGCTCAGTGGTTGGAGTGAACAATATTAATGAAGTGTTCGTTCTGATTGATAATGTCTTCACAAAGATCAGCGGGTCTCTAAAGCACGTCAGTGTTGGTCCTGCTGGTCAGCTGGGGGTTAACCAAGCAAACAACATCTTTAAGTTTCAGAGTGGCAGTTTCATTCAGTTTCCAGGTGAAGAGTAACAGAGAGCAAAATACAGACGAGCCTATTCAGCCAGTTTACATATTTTAAAATAGCCTTAAGATATCATCTTATTAAGGTTTTTATTAAACTGACCAAACTTTCATCCAACTGTTGATTGTGTTGTTAGGGCTTCTCAAACAGGTGGATGCTGGAGGTGATCAGATCATTGCAGGTGTCAATATGAATGATGACATATTCTGTTTAAATATGGATGCTAACAACAAATGGCCATCCAGCACCACTCCTTGGGTTCAACTTAATGGAAAGCTTAAGTACTACAGCTGTGGTCCGTACAGCTGTTGGGGAGTGAACCGCAATGACCAAATCTACATCATGAAGGTAAAGTCACAAATACAAATGCTTTAGTAAACCAGGTTTTTATAAAGTAGATATCATGTAAAGGTATAAAGACACTGGGGAGAAAGTAGTAAGAATTTTTTTTTACTTGATGTGACTGTACAATGCATTGACGACTGTATTGTGTCTCTTTTGGTCTTGTGCAGGATGTGTCTAGCAATGTCTGTCCTGGGTCCAACAGTTTTAAGAATATTCCTGGACTTCTATCCATGATTGAAGTAGCCACTGATGGCAGCGTCTTTGGTGTCAACTATCAAGGGAACTTATACCAAAGGTGAGCTAAACAGTCATAACATTAAAGGTATTATGATCAATGATTAACTTGTCAAGCACAATTTTTAATAAAAACCTAAATGCTGCATTCAAGAAGACTTGTATTTTGTCTATTGCAGAACAGAAGTCACTCGCTCCAATCCCGAAGGCTCAGACTGGATCTCAATGGTTGCCTGTCCCAATGGTCACAAGCATGTGAGCTTTGACCTGGGAGTGCTGTGGGTCGTGTGTGTTGACGGCTCCATTCGTAAATGTTCTTTATAATCTGTCACTGCAGCAACAGAGGCTCAGTCATTGACCCTTTAAACATGGGGACACCCCCCACGAAACAATTCAAAATCTAATTACTAAGCAACCCCTGAATGGAATAATATAAATCAGGTATCATTTTAAAGGCTAGAATAATTTCGATCAACGAGTGCTGAGCAGTCCCTTTAAACCAAAGTGTACTGCAGGTGGGACGTCCCCCTCCACAACAATATTACTAATTATATTTTCAAACCACTGCTTTGATCAACAAAAATGGATATCATTTAAAAGCTTTACCATGAATGTAGCCACTTTGATTAAATCCGAAGTAGTGCCAAATTATTTGCTGATAAATGACAAAATTCTTATTCTTTTTTGGTGCTGTGTAATATCACGTAAATATATCACACAGCTCGGATAGTCATGTTTCATCATTTGAAAGGTCTCATTGAGTAAAATAAAACAAGCATAATTATTTGGGGCTTTGAATAAACTGGAGTTCGTTTTTGTACAAGAAGTCACCCACAGATCCATATGAAAATAATATATTGTTGTCACCATTTTACTTCATAAAACATGATCAGATGAGCTTAACAAAAAGGCCTGTTTTGTTACAAAATACTTTAACTTTCGAATATTTTATGCTATCACCACAACATTTTTAACTAATACAGCTGACATGTTGGGGAACATCATATTATCTTATTTTTGTCCTGAGACTTTGAATGTCAAATAAGATAGATATGAAAAATGTATCTAAATTTCAAACTCAAATGTTTCATTTTTTCAGCTATTTCTCAGCAGGAAAATGTCCAAAGGAATTACCCCACTGAATGTACAGAAAGTTTTCTATCAAACGATACCAACCTTTTGACTCTACGGGCTTCAGTCTTTGAGTTACAAGTCATTATTTTTGTGTATGACATTCAGAAAAAACAACAACTTCAGCGAGGCGAAAATGGCCTCAGGGCTTAAAGGGTTAAGAAAGCATGCATTGACTATAAACTGAAATAAAGTTTTAATTGTTGTTCAACAGATTTTGACTATAAATCGAAATAACTTGTTTCAGCCAGTATTTTAAGAAAAGAACTGAACCATAATTTTGAATTACATGAACAGCAATAATAATAAGAAAAAAAAATGATACCTTAAGTTTAAATAGTTCACTTGTAAAAACTAGTTGCAATGATTTGATATATTTTAAGTTATGCTATAGTTTAAGTTAAGTTATGTTTTAAGGCTGTTAGTTATAGTGTATCATGTACAGTACATATGTAAAGTAATGCAATAAAGTTTCTGTTGTAAATAAAAACTAAAAAATGTAATGATAAAAAACAACAATACCAACATTTGTACATTTCTATAAAGTATTACTAGGTTCTAACACATAGTAAAATATGAAATAATAACAAAATTTAAGCTTATTCCATTTAAAAATAAAAAAGTATATAGTACATTAAAAAAGCCCATAATACCCTGCTACACAACTCAAAACATTAAGAAAATTAACTCTTCTCAATATGCTAGTGTAATCCACAATAGTCATTATCATTATGCTATAAATCTCTGTATAAAACATAACATCAACAAATCCAATTAATATCATCATTGTATTGCAAGTCTTCCACACACAAGGGTTTGGACAGACAGGCATGGACACATGGGGTGGGGGGCTTTTATGTTTTTAGGGGGGACAAATTGGGGAGTATATATGTTCACAAAAACATTTAAATTAAACAGAAAAGCAAGCAGATGAGCATGATTTGGTGTGGCAGCCAATACAAATAATAACCATTTCCTTACCTTAATCCTGCGTTTGGACCTGACCGGTTGCAGAATAATGTGCTTCTGAAATTATGATATTCTTCAATATATGTAGTGTAGTAGTTGGCTTTCTCTGTGTCATATATGGCTGCTTGTCAAGCATTAAGTTGTATTTAAATTCTGAATAAAACATTGTAGGCTATAAAATATGCAAATTCTGCTCCCTTTAAATTTCTTAAAACTGTCACTCATTCACCATGATCTAAGAAAGTAAAAAATAAATAAATAAATTCCAATGAATGTGACTACACAATTAAACTTGGTGGGGGTGGTTTGGGTATGTGATTAAAACTGATGTCTGTGTGGTGGGGTCGTCCATGTATGGGTGCCATGGCCACCTCAGTTGGCTGATCCAGGTCTCTGTGAGCTAATTTAAGTCGATCAATCGAGACACACTCCGACCTCCCTCCTACATCAATAACGAATGTCTTGTCCGAAGAATCCAGAACCTGGAATGGTCCATCATTATGTCGAACGAACACAAACTTTGCAGACAACAGATCGCTGGGAAACCAAGTCTTGTGAAGGCCGTGCTGAGAAGTGGGCACTGGAATAAAAGTTGAGGCGAGGCTGTGCAGGGTAGGACAGTTAGGTGGGCCAGACCACGGGTTGTCGGTATCAGGAACAAAGTCACTGCCCATAAACCAGTTCCGCTGTACATGCAAGTAAATCCTCCTTAGGTGCCATATGAAGTCCCAGCAATACCCATGGGAGCCGTTCATACTAGTTGTCATCCTTCAAGGCAGCTCTCAGTGAATACTTCATGGTTCGGTGAAAACGTTCACACAGACCATTTGCTTGTGTGTGATAAGCTGTAATGTGATGAAGCTTAATGCAAAGACTACGCGCAACTGAAGCCCAAAGCTCAGAAAATAAAAGTTGAGCAATGTCTGTAGTTGACACAGACACCAAAGGAACCACTTCTGGCCACCTAGTAGTCCGATCCACCATCATGAGCAGGTGAGCGTACCCCCGAGACAACGGAAGAGGACCAACAAGGTCAGTGTTCACATGATCAAAATGTCGCTCCAGTATCTCAAAACACGCTAACGGTGCCATAACATGATGTTGTACTTTCGCTCTTTGACATGCAATGCATGAAGCAGGCCATGCTCTCACATCTTTCTTTAGGCTGCACCAGACAAATTTAGAAGCCATCAACTTTTGAGAAGCCTTCGTACCAGGATGTGACAAACCATGGATGACATAAAAAGCATGCCGTCTCCAGTTCTTGGGTAAAATGGGACAACCCAATGAAACATCACAAAGAAGTGAAACATCAGCCTTATCAAACATGACATCAGCCAATTTAAGGCTTGTGACTGCTGTCTTCAAGGACTGTACTTCCGGATCAGAACACTGGTGAGAACACCATCAGTTCGTAACAGTGAATGAAGAGGCATTATATCGATCACAAGTGCAGTATGGAGTACCTCAAGGCTCAGCACTAGGGCCGCTACTCTTCACGTTTTATACGTTAACCTTGGGAGATATCATCAGAAAACACGGTGTTAACTTTCACTGTTATGCTGATGATACTCAGCTCTATATTTCTTCGCAGCCCGGCAAAACATACCAATTTGAAAAAAATAACAGAATGCATAGTCGATATAAAAAAAATGGATGACGAGTAATTTCTTACTGCTAAATTCTGAAAAAACAGAGGCATTAATTATAGGACCTAAAAACTCTGCATGTCATAACCTAGAGCGCTGTCTAAAACTTGATGGCTTGATGTTTAAAACGCTATATAAATAAAGGTGACTTGACTTTTAACAAGAATTAATGCACAGTCAAACCAACAATTATTCAGACACCAGATATAATTTTTTATATTTTTTTATTTTACTAGTAAGTGCAGGACACTATAATTAATTTATGCTAGTGAGTAAAACAAAATAAAGTGAACTGTGACATATTATAACCAAAAATTCTTTATACAGTGGACTACTAGTGATATTAATAAAATAAAATAAAAAAAAAAACAGCAAAAGAGAAAAAAAAATACCTTGACCTGACCATGTTTTGCTCATGTGTTTTTTCCTGAATTGTTAATGCTAACTTTTCACACCACAGACTGATCAGAATTAAGCATTGCTCGGTAATTGATCAACAAAGTACTGATAGTTGTGTAAATATTGTCATACTAACAGCTGTCAGAAGTTTTGGTTGATTGTAATTCATTACACACCTTTCTATCAAAGTTAGCTGACATTATCAAGATGAATTTGTTCTGATACAGTTTAACTCTGAGTTCTTCTCTTATTTTATTACCATTTTCTAAACTATAGCAAACAAAACTGTAATAATGTGAGAAATGTTGAAGGTGTCTGAATAAATTTTGGTTTAATTGTATATAAAAAATTTTTACAGTGAAGACTATGCAGTGCTATTTTACATTTAATTATTCGGTTTTTGTACCTGAATGCCTACAAACTAAAAAAAACCCCAAACATTGTGTAAATAGCACAAATAAATAAATAGAAGGGGTCATATGAGGCAATGATAGTACGCTATTTTTGAATTTAGTCATTCAAACTATTCATTCAAACGGCTGATTCATTCAGTAACGAATCAAGTGACAGTCTTTATGAATAATTAATTGAATCATTGACTCATCTGTTTTGTTCAGAACGACAAATTCATTCATTCAACGAAACACCACCACGTGTTTTTCAGAGACGCACATTTGTTGTGCTGTGGCTTTGTTGGCAAAATGGAGCGAAAAAAAAGCCAATATTAAGTTTAAAATGTAACAATATTAACTTCTTGTTTATGTGACTCTTTATTGAACCGCTCTAATCTATGCCCTGAACATGTGAAATAGTGAACCTCTGCACAATGAACTAATTCCAGGTTACATCTAAGCTAAAAAGATCTCTGTGTTTTGTATGAAACAGGAAAAATGAGGGCAGTCGACAGGTATATGGGTCAGTTGTAGCCTAGCAGTGCTGGATGAAAGGACTGTTTCCATGGCAACCCAGGATGAACTGTTAGGCAAGTGATGGCAATGTCACCAATGCAACATATTTTGTATATAAAGCTCAAAAAGGTAAAGTGAAAATGGATTAATTTTAAATGTGTGTGTAGTGATATTGTCCAGTAGATGGCATCATTTAATTACTCTCATGTAAATTAGGGTTTAAAATAGGACTAATCTAAATTATGGGTAGTAATTTTTTTTCCCATTAAAAATACAGTTCACAATTTTCAGATTTAATTGCATAGTATATATGAAAAAAATAAAAAACAACAATCTTACAACTAGACTAATGAAATGAAAAGATGGCGGATATTTCATTTCAGTAACTTTGATGCCCAAATTAGCTATTGAGTTTTTTTTTTTTTTAAGCTTTTAACTTATTTTTGTTTCATAATATCAAAGGCTCTGGGACACATCAAATGTTAATGTGAAATTCTGAGACCCTTTTCTTGAAATTATGCAGCAGCTAATGTTATATATAGTTATTTGACAATAAATATAGTTATTTATATTGCTTTCTCTTCAGCAATTGGTTGTTTTTATTAAAACATTATGGTTGTGATTAAAGATAGCGTTGTGGTCTGGTCGTGTGTTTTCACAGACAGGGACAAGGCTGTGACCAATCACATTTTACTCAAATAGTTTTCATCAGTGCATTCATAGAAGGTCAAGTTAAAATAAAATACCTGAGAGTGCAACTTGATAGGCTTTTCATGCAAAATATGGTAATGATGTAAAATTTGACATTATAAATGAAACTCACATTTATTCAAATCAATACAAACTGCTATATATATATATATAATTAAAGGCCATAACAATGCATACAGAATCTCACATTATTCATGTACTACACACAGAACAACAAATATTTCTGTGGTTTCTCAAAACCATCTTTATTTTCCTATTCACCTTAGGTGCAAATGTCATCACCGTCACCGTCATCATCATCATCATCATCATCATCATCATCATCATCATCATCTGCCAAATCCAGGATTATTGTCTAGTGCAATGTCTCTTCCAGGATATCCAAATCACACCATGATCCAAACTCAAATTCAAGGCTCCACTGTCACACAGCAGGCTTGTACAATATGTTCAATTTGGTAAAGAAAAGAAAGTAAAATACATTTTATTGTAATGTTGGATAACTGATTCACATTCAAAGTTGAATTATGCCACCAGCACACTGTGGGTGTGATCAGGTAAATGTTAACGAAGACACATAGAAACAGAAGTACATGTGCTGTAGTCGTTTCTTAATGTTCAGCCTGGTGAGATCTGCTCAGTTTTTCTGAATATGGGCTTTAGGTTTTATTCTGCCATCCAGTGAGCATCACTTTTTGTGATTGGTTGTGCAGGATTTTTTTTAACATTGTAATTATTAATAGATTGTATATATTAGTTGTAATTAACATAGTTAAACAATGAATTTGGAATGATGAAACACATTAAGGAGAGATCATTAAAGCGAGTTTGTTAAAAAACAGGACTAAGAAGAGTCTTTAGTTTCCCTGTCGTAAAAGTGTTCATACTGTGCATATTACAAGTAAAAAAATATCTGCAGTCTGAGAAAAAATACAGCCTCTTTCCTTTACACCATAAATATCTTTATTGAAAATTTTTTTGTGGGTTTTTTTTTTTTAACCTGTGCGCTCAGAGGAAATAGTATTGACTCCCACCCAGCGTGTCTGTGCATGCATGTGTTGATCTGTGGCCAGGGTCCAGAATTAACTTTTGGCCAAAAAACTAAATCAAATACATAAGACAGCAACATAATGCACGACATAAATTAAATTGTAAAAACAATATCCTGAATCTCACCTGTGTGTGAGAATTTAACCTTTTCAGGGGTGAGTTTAAAATATTCTAGCGGTCCCCCCAGAGTGAGTTTTTAGAACTTACTGTTTCCATGGCCATGGCTGCGGAAAACACTGTATGACAGATGGATCTCTTCTATTTCGTTTTTCTTTTTTTTATTTAAAATATTCACAAACTAGCATACCATGTCATGAACAATCTGGTACTCCGATTCACAAATGATCTTGATTTTCAGTCGACTCACAGCACGTGAATTCATCAATCTCTCCTGAAATACAAGTAATAAGTGGCCGGTGAACTGGGTGAAGAAGAGAGTGAGTTTTATAGTTACTCTGATATGAATAAAACAGATCTGCAAATTAAATTTGAATGGATTGTTATTGATGCTTCCATAGACGCATGCGTGTATTTTTCAAACTCTAAATATATTGTTTAGTACTTACGTGTATTTAAATGTCTGAAACCTAAAATATGCATTATGTGGTTAAGGGCAGTGCACGTCTGTCTCTGGTTCAGCGCTAGCCACCGCGCGGATATGCAGTTTGAATTTGGCAGTTATGGGACGTCACCGAATGTTCTAAATCCCATATGTGGGACTGTACTCCCAGTAACATGGAAATAAAAATCCCATATGTGGGACCGTACCGCTCAAAGGGTTAAAATGATATGCATATAAATTACTAATATCTACAAAATTTTTTTATTATTTTTATTTTTTTATTAAAATAATTTTGGGAAAAACTGTAAAATACATTTTGCACAATTATGAAAAATTCTATTTCACGTTCATATGGGATGTTTTGCATGCAACCATAACTAAGGTATCATGGAGCTTAGCGAAGAGAAAACTGACAGTTGTGGCAAAATATTAATTTTGGACCCTGGCTGTGGCCCTTACTTCCCTCCACATTTTTTTATAACACTCTCTGCGAACACATTGATTGTCTGTGCAATGACTTTGAGTCTGTTGAACATCTACATTGGCGTGTACGTTTGTATATGTAATCCAAAACATGTAAAACTACTGGAGCAATTCTGTAATTTACAAAAGGCATCACTATAACAAAACACTGATTGAACATGCTCTGCGTTTTGAGGTGTGAATCTGAATTCATGTCCATCTTTCAACAGCAATAGAAGAAAACAAAACAGATGGACAACTGGTTCCTGATAATCAGTAGAGGTATGTGAGAGTCAAACTCTTTTGCAGCACAAGAAAGATTAAAAACACTACAGTAAAAGAAGAAAACCAGGACAGAAACGAGAACATCTGAAACAACAATCATTAACACATGTATGTAGCAGGGTTGACCACTGACCACAGAGTTTTATGTATTTGCATGTGTCAATCACCCAGACAGCACTCCCGGAGGTATAACGGCAAACTCATAGCACCAACAAGTTCAAGCAGAAGCATTGCCTTGGTCTATCGTGTGACAGCTAAAGAAGAGAAGAAGAGTTCAGCTGAACAGAGTCCCATCCCTGCGGGTCAATGGATCTAGTGATGGCTGGCTATTAAATCATGACTTCAAGTTCCTATGAGCAGTCCAACACAAGTCCAAACGGAGTACAGTTTTTTAGGGAGGTTTTTGGCACCTTTATAGAGGCATAATGAGCTAATGTTAGTGGCTGTTGGCTAAAGGGCTCAAGTTTAAGGAGATTTAAGATCACCGGAAAAACCTGTTATGTATAACTTGGAATTTCCTCTTTATGTGAACTTTAACTTCAGGATCATGAAGGTCTGCCTGTCCACTAACAAAGAAACAGGATTTAACCCAAGGGCACAACCAACATCAAAATTGGCATGCCACCATGCCATTTAGAAAGTAGATTGTTTTTTGTTTTAGAAAAAAAAAAAGTTTTGATTTCAAAACCCTGAGCTGCTTAGAAAATAGCAAATGTAGGCAATAGACAATAATGCATGCGTCTCACACGCAATGCTGCCTTAGAATGGCCAAAAATGTTAATTTATGCCAGGTAGACGCTACACGATTTTAGGCCCGATTTTCACTCACCGGCAAAAGCCTAAAATGTGTGATCTGAGAGAAGGACCGATGTACACTTAAAAATAAAAGTGCTTCATGATGCCATAGAAGAACCTTTTTGTCTAAATGGTTCCATAAAGAACCTTTAACATCTGAAGAACCTTTCTGTTTCACAAAAGCTTCTTTGTGGCAAAAGAAGGTTCTTCAGATTACAAAAAGGTAAGAAAGGAGGGTTCTTTAAAGAACCTATGAATGAATGGTTCTTTGTGGAACCAAAAATGGTTCTTCTATGGCATCGCTTGAAGAACCCTTGGAAGCAGCTTTATTTTTAAGAGTGTAGCAGGCCAAACATCTGTACCTGTCTGTGACTAAGAGTCTTGCAGCGTGAAAATGTGTTTTGTCTGAAAATTAGATCAGTGATGACCTATAGCCAATGAGAGAGCAAGATTCAGGGACTGGGAAATCACAAGGGCAGGAGTTGTGAGTCTTACATCATTCCCCCCCATCACTTATCTTGGTTTTTGAAATATTTTGTAGTGTGTGACCACAGCAATTTCAAAAAAGCCATGTAATGTGAAAGGAACAGCGATCTGACAACTTTAAAATGCATATAGTATATACCTGACATTAGAAAGCAGTGTTATTTTATGCCTACTTTACTTTCCACATGACCATTTTATTGCTCCAAAGTTGCTTTTTGAAATTTGCAGTGGTTTCTAATTTTTTTTTGTTTTTCTCCTAAAATGTTAGAGAAAACATGAGATGCACAAGATTACAGAGCAATTAAATGAATTTGGACAGCAGCTCAGATCATTCGGTATGGGCAGAATTTGATGTGTTCTTATTGAATTTTGTATTTTTCACCAATTTCAGCAGACCGTGAGGCAGCTGAAATGTAATCTCACTTTCAAGAGTAGAAGGAAAATTTAAGTAAAAAAATGTCAGTATTGGCTTTCCATTAAGTGAACAATTGAGCTATTTGTGATTTTGTCTCGATATGTGACCCTGGAGCACAAAACCAGTCATGGGGTCAATTTTTTAAAATTTAGATTATTACACAATGTCTGAAAGTTGAATAAATAAGCTTTCCATTGATGTATGGTTTGTTAGGATATGGCAATATTTGGTAAAGATACAACTAACTATATGAAAATCTGGAATCTGAGGGTGCAAAAAAATATTTATACTGAGAAAATCACTTTTAAAGTTGTCCAAATGAAGTTCTTAGCAATGGCTATTACTAATCAATTATTAATTATTACTAATCATATAAGTAGGATATTAGGATATTTACAAAATATCTTCATGGAACATGATCTTTACTTAATATCCTAATGATTTTTGGCATAAAAGAAAAATCTAAAATTTGGATCCATACAATGTATTTTTGGCTATTGCTACAAATATACAGTACCCCAGGGAATTAAGACTGGTTTTGTGGTCCAAGGTCACATATAAGGATGCATCTATGATGTCTTGAAATGTTGTCTAGGTAGTCAGCTCAGTGGCGTTTGGAACAGAACTATAAACAATCTATGGCTTGTAAGCATAAAATACCATTAGACTAACGGATAAGAGATGTGAAAGGAAACCAAATATTGCTATCTTTCTTTGCAGTGTGGTCTCTTTTCTGAGGCCTGACATTTGACATGAAACCCGAATGCATAGTTCATACTGTACATCTCTGTTAAGCGGCATCAAAGACTATGATCAGAAATAAAACAATTTAACGTTGGACGAAAAAAAAAAAATGCTAACAGAAAGGTGATTTTTCTTTTTACAAAAAGTGAAAGAAAACATTTGTTACGCTATTCATGTACATGTACCCGCTTTATAAAAGGAATGGTTCCATTCAAAATAGGCCAGAGAGCTACTCCTAGAACTATGGAATGAAAGATGCTCAGTAGTGCTAGAACAGAGTCATGTGACCGGGAACTGGGAGACAGAGTCTGATTTGTGGAGGTTGGTGGGAGCAGCTTGGCCTGATCGGTTTGCTGTCAGTCTTCGAACACTTCCAGGAAGAGGGGCGGAAAGAGCTCCGTGGGACACTCCACCTTCATGTGCAGGAAGCGGCTGGCATGGCAGGCACCGATCATGCGCAGATCTGTCACCTTCATCAGCAGCTTAGGCCAGAAGTGAGCCACCTTGTGCTTGCGGTAGTTGATATAATGTTCGAAGGCCAAAAGGAACTCCTCCTGACAGCGCTCTATCCGTTCAACGCTCGTTAAACCTGGACGATCTGTCGGTGAAATAAAAGGTCAAAGGTTTTTTTTGGGGCGAGTTTGATTTCGAAATACATTAAAACAGTCTAAATAAAAAAGCAGGGCTTGAAGATGATGCCATGTGATTTTATAATTCTTTATTCTATTCTGAGTCATTCAACTTCCAGAAGAAAAATAAGTGTGAACACAAGCCTATTGATAGTGTTTCAAAGGCATTTCTCAATCATTTCAATCATTTTCCATAGGGCGAATGGTTTTTCTATTGTACAAACTGTATTTTCTATCGCCTTACCCCAAACCTACCCCTCACACAAAACTACAGGCATTTTTAGATTTTCCAAACACTTCACTTTGTGTGATTTATAAGTTTGTTTCCTCACAGGGACCTAAAAAGTGTCCACACAAGGTCAATATTTACTGGCATTAATATCCTTATGGAGAAATTGTAGTCCACCGAAACAGTCGAGCAACAGAAAAGGACAGCAGTTTGTAAGTGTTTTAGCGTTTTTAGGAAACTTTGTTTCAAATATGTGCTAACGTTTGCCTATCGCAGGACTCTCCAGTTTCAGTTTGCTAAATAGTAAGGCATGGCCAGCTGACTTCAATCACAAGTACTCAGGCAAATATAAAAGTGGTTAGTTTCACAGCGGCAGAGGTCACTGCAGCCCTTGTGTGAAGCCTACTCGTGTAAAGACCATCGACTCTACCTGCGCGACTCCAATGAGCAAAGACACCGACAAGGCACTTGAGCATTGCCTTTCTCTCATTTCTTTACTTTTTGTATAGCTTGTTCTCAAATACTTATTTAGGGCAATTGTCCTTACTATGTGCTTTCAAATCTCTACTATTATTACGAACACTCGGAGAGCCCGCACTGTATGTTGGAGACAGGCCCATCCCAATCATCTACGGCCTGTCCCTCTGACTTCTACAACTTCATTCTCTATTCCAGTCGGTCTCTGTTAACAAAGCAGATTTTATTTTTCTATTACTACTCATTCCGGTTTCAACCTCATGGCCCTAACTGAGACTTGGATCAAACCTGAAGACACTGCCACTCCCGCAGCCCTCTCCACTAATTTCACTTGTTCCCACACCCCTCACACGACTGGGAGGGTACTGATCTCCTTATCTCAAATGAATGTAAATTTTATCGTCAACCATCTTTTACAGGCAACAGTTCATTTGAAATACATGCAATTACTATAACGCACCCTGTTAAAATCCACTTTGCAGTTGTTTATCATCCCCCAGGTGAACTGGTAAACTTCTTGGAGGAGTTGGATGTGTTACTATCAAACTTTCCTGAGGATGGTACTCCTCTGGAACTGCTCATCATCTACATCCACCTAGATAAATCCCATGCTGCTGACTTCAAAACTCTGCTCACCTCATTTGATCTCAAGCGAGTGTCTACTACAGCGACTCACAGATCAGGCAACCAACTGGACCTCATCTTCTTACGCTGTTGCTCCATGGACAACCGTTGCTCCATTTATTTGCTCCACTGCACACATTAGACCACTTCCTCATGACTTCTAACCTCACACTTACTCCTGAAATGGCATACACTCTACCGCAAGTCACCTTTCAAAGCAACCTATGCTCACACTCTCCCTCTCGTCTATCTTCTATGGTTTCATCCTCTCTTCCTTCAGGATCTCAGTTTTTCTGTACTGTACATGAACAGTGCTACTGATACTCTTTGCTCCACTCTAACCCCTTGCTTGGACAACTTTTGCCCACTGTTATCCAGACCAGCACGCACCACCCTATCTGCCCCCTGGTTTTCAGATGTTCTCTGTGAACATCGCTCTAAACTCAGGGCTGCAGAGAGGAAATGGCATAAATCAGGGAACTCTACTGACCTCAGTGTGTATCAGTCACTCCTCTCTTCCTTCTCTGCAAATATCTTCACTGCTAGAACATCATCCTAGCACAACAAAATAAACAACTGTTCTGACTCTTGTACACTTTTCAAATCTTTCTCTTCTCTTCTTTGTCCTCCACCACCTCCTCCTTCATAGACTAACTGAGACTTGTCATGGCACTTGTATACTGTTGTTGTTCTCTCATTGGTCTGATTGCTTCTATTTTTAGCATTTCTATTTTTTATTTGGATAAAAGCGGCTGCTAAATGATTAAATGTTAAATGCTGGACATTGTAGTTGGGGGAGCAGCGGCGCTCTTCAGATGCTTCAGGACACACAGACAGTGGAAGAGATCCATGAAGCTCAGGCAGCGTGGATTACGAACGCCATTACCTAGCATCCATCTGGCGAACCTCAGCTTTCTACCCAACATAAACGGACAAACTCCTTCTGCTCTCCCAGACAAATAAGCATTTTTCAAACGCTGCTACTCTGTGTTTCATGGAAACCTGGCTGAACGATTCTATTCCAGACAGTGTGCTCCATCTTCCCGGCTTTCCACTGTTAAGAGCAGATCCCAACACAGAATCAAGGGGGTGGGACATGCTTCTACATCATTGAGAGGTGGTGTACCGATGTAACAGTGTTAAAGCAGATGTGCTGTTCACATCTAAAAGTGATTTTCATTAACTGTAAGCATTTCTAATCGCCACAGGAGTTTAATTCACTCCAGTTAGTGTTTACATTCTTCCGCAAGCAAACGTGAGTTCAGCTTCACAGAAACTTGCTGATCAGATCACAGACACAGAACAACAACACCTGGACTCTGTTTTAATCGTTCTTGGGGACATTAATAAAGCAAATCTCTCTTGTGAACTGCCAAAATACAGACATCATGTTACACCAGAGACAGTAATAAACTGGATCACTGTTACACCACAATAAATGATGCATATCACCCTGTTCCATGGGGCAGCTTTCGGGCACTCTGATCACTGTTTGGTTTATCTTATACCGACCTGCAGAAAGTGAAATCAGCTAAACCTGTATTAAGGACTGTAAAAAGATGGACTAATGTAGCAGAGCAGGATTTAAAAGCTTGTTTTGTCTTCACTGATTAAAATGTTTTTGAAGCTGCTTACACCAATCTGGACTAGCTCACAGAGACTGTAACATCTTATATAAATTTCAGAGAAGATATGTGCATTCCTACCAGGACTCATTTAACATACAACAATAACAAACCAGGTCTTCCAGAAGCAGAAAAGGAAAAAAAGCACAGGCCCAGAGGGTGTTGCACCAGCCTTTCTGAAATCCTGTGCTGACAAGCTGGCCCCCATCTTCACACAGATCTTCAACAGATCACTGGAGCTGTGCGAAGTCCACTCATGCTTCAAATGCTCCAACATCATCCCCATCCCAAAGAAATCAAAAATTACACTTTCTTTGAACAGTTGCTATCTGGTCGACACTACAGAGCTCTGAGCACCAGAACGGCCAGACACAGGAACAGCTTCTTCCCCCAGGCAATCCATCTAATGAACACATTAAATTTGGAACACACTATTTATACACTTATTTATCTAACACACATACTTAGCCTACATTTAAATTTTCACATAATATACCTGTACATACAACTGTTCATTGTTCTTTTGCCTATTCTATTCTTTTCTATTCTATCCTATTCTATTTTACACACACACACACACACACACACACACACACACACACACACACCGTTTCAGGAGCTTAGGACACAGAATAGGACAATAACTCTTATTTCCTATTCAAGTTTATGTATATATTAAGTAACTGAAATAGTTACACTATTTCTTACATAGGGTAACTTGTAATCTGTAACGTATTACATTTCTAAAGTATTAACATTACTCAACAACACAAGTCCAACATTACACAACTCAAGGTTTTGTACATTAATTTTAAAAAGCCAGTCTAAAGTTACTGCTCACATGATGACGATACTGCCCCCCCCCTAAAACCCCGTTGACTTGTGGCTTTCAGTGGCACTGAAATGAATGAATCCAGCACATTTTATAAAGAGCCTCATGGGCATAGAAAGGAGGCATGTTTACCCAGTGAACAATGGCATTTTAAATACTAAACACTATAGTGGCACAACTTTTTACTTTGCCTGACTGGTCCTACCAGTGTGCTAGAAATTCAACACTTTAAAAAGTTTTCTACAAGACAAACAACAGCTGATTTGTTACAGTACTTAAAAGATTGTATGTGTTAATGCATAAAAAGAAAACCACCTCCTTCATTCTCTCTTGAAAACTAAATCAGAAAGACATTTAGGACACTAGTTAATTACCTAAACATGACATTATAGTCATTGATCAGGTCCGCTCTGCTGGAACAGTGTACAATCTGATTAAATGGGCAGGAATCAATATCAAATCTGTAGAAGAGTTCACGTGGACTGAAGTCTTTATCTATTGATTAAGACATTCTCAGTTGAAGTGTAATCCTGTTTTTACAGCGTTATTAAGTGGGTTTCCCTCAGTGGCCTGTGTAATCCTGTGTAATCAGTCAGTGCAGCTGGCCTAATAGCTTTTAAACAGACTCCTGGTGGAAGTCACGGCTAGTTTTGACAACCGGCATTAATAGGATTTTTTTCACTGTGCAAATTGATCGTTTTAGTCATAGTGCATCCTTCCTTAAGACATTTATGCCTCTCTTTGACTGCATTTGCATGCACAAGGATATTCTCATATTAACTGGAATTTGCTCATGTTTTGATTATGAAGGTACAGAGACAAATTGCTGCCACACATATTTTTTTCCACTCAAATATCTCGTAATAACGATATGTCATGGCATAATCATCTCAATAAAACAACATCTTTTCTTGCAAAATTCTGAGACCAGGTTTGATCGGATCATCTTAAATGAGTCATATCCTCTGAGTGATTTCTGGATAGCAATATATTGTCAACAGATCGAAGATTAATCCTAAAAATGCCACTTAAATAAAAAGAATAACATTAAAATACATTTAAAACTTCAGCAGTAACTTCAGGAGTGTGCAGATCTTTGTTTATCTCAGGACTGTGGCGACAGCAAAACTCAAAACATTTTTGTGAAAATGTCGTTATTATGAGGAAAAACTTTGTAGTTTTAACACGAAAAATATATTGTTTTAACACCATACCTCGTTATTACAAGAAAAGTGGAAATCGAGTGAAAAAAATTCTGTGTGACAGAAATGCATCACTGTAGGTGCCATGTAAACATGTTTTAACCCAATTTACCACTAGCCAATATTTTCTACTAGAAATCCAAAGACAACTTTAAAGTAATTGTGACTCTTTTTAAAATATTTTTCTTCAAATTGCCTGAAATAAACCTGCTATTCTGACCCTTTTCTCAGAATTGCAACATATAAGCTCATTATTGCAAATTATAAACACAGAAATGAGTGATATAAAGTCAGAATTGCATGTTATAAAGTCAGACTTTATAATTCAAAATTTTGAGTTTATATCTTGCAATTCTGAGAAAAAAAAGAGATAAAAAGTCAGCGGTGGAAACAGGCAATTGACAAATGCCTGCATCACAATTCTGGACCATGTAACATTCTTAGGATCTTTCACTGTGACAAGAAACTCTTATCTGTAAAGAAGGTTTGTGAGAAGAGAGATGGAGATCATTGCAATTATATTTAAAATGCCTGATTTTTGTGTGAACACATTTTACCATAATGTGATGGACAAGAAAAATAATAAATAATATGATTAAAACTGAGAATAGTACTGACCCGAGGAAAGCAAAATCACGGCTTGTAGCAATGCCACCTCCGAATCATCCAAGTTGAAGGATGACAGCGAGACGCCCAGATCAAAGATGGCATCGGAGACCACGCCCAGACCCCCGTTCTTGAGCTGGCCCCGTGTGACTGCCATCTCCCCATTCAGTGTCAGAGTCTCACTCTCTGGATCGTAACGCACCGCCGCTCGCAGAGACATGATCTCCATACAGCAGCCCTTCAGCAAAATGATCTGGTCCTCACAAGGCAGCTGAACAATGACACAAATTACACATTTATCACAGTTATAATATGTAGAATTGTGTATCCAAAGATGGGCAACTGCTAAAATGTGTTTCATTTAATGTTGCAGAAAGCGATTTCTGGAAAACGCTGTTGATATTTGAAATCGCCAAAAAAACACACTCCTGACCAAAAGGATGTCTCCGCCCCCACATTCATATACATATATTATAGCCTAAATATGATGATATCTAATCGATTACATTCAATGAAATAAATAAATAATCACCATTAATAAAACACCTGATGCTGTTGGGAGCTAACCAATTTTGTGAAATTTGGCTCGAAAGGAGTAACAGCACAATGAAGCGTGACTTGACGCGTGACATTGCAGAAAATGTGAGTTCACACTGTAGCCTATGTTGATCCAAATTAATATTAAATATTGATATGTCGTCACCGCAGCTGTACAGTTCCAAGTTCAAATACACACAATAGGCTAAAGCTTACTGCAAGGCACCAGCAAAGTAATTACCATGAATGTGTGAGGTGGAAATTATAAGTAATTTTAATAATATAATTTAAATTTTTTATTATTTACTAATAAATAGTGTTTTTTGAGTCGGTGTCGCAAGGATGAAGCTGCCGATCCTGACTCCATCTCCTTAGACTCACCTTTAGAGAGGAGTGCACCTGTTCAAGAGGAGACGGCAGAAAGCGCATCATGTTTGTTTTCTTTATTTAATAAAAGCACAATGTTTTGTTGCTATTGTGAGTGCACATATAAAGGTAGACCCTTTACAGTTACGAATGATGTATTACTCTTACTTTTATGAGAAATAATGACGGCAAATCCACTGAAACAAATGCAAGTGATCACGCTGGCACATCTATGACCCGCAAAGCGAGCTTTAGCGAACTGTCTGCACAAAATATGGAATATAGCGCTAAATATAGGCTAAACATCTTCAAGTGAATGGAGGGCAAACTGAAAGTTGATGCTGAAAGTCCAGCACTCTCCTTCTTTCACTGCTGCGATAACTCTTGTTTGTATGTCTTCATTCGCTGGCATTTTCCACATTTCGTTTTTTTCCCCTTAATAGCAAATGTGTAAATTCTGACGCTCAATTTTACCGAACTAATGGCTGCTGTTTACAATTTAAACAGAATTCTGCCAAAGTGCATGCGTGTAACTTTAACGTTGTGAGCACAGGTCTGCTTGTGTCTGAAAATAATATAATAAAAACAAAATTATTTTACATAAAACATTATAGCTTATATTTTTTTAGTATATTTTTAAATTAATGTAAAAACTAAAATGAACTGTAAAACTAAGTTATTTTTAAAAATTGTGTTCAGCAAGTTGGGCCGCATTTAAATTTGTGACGGGCCGCATGCAGCCCGTGGGTTGAGAACCACTGTACTAATGTACAAAGGCACTGGTAGATGTAACGTGTTACAATGGTAAACACTGTAAACAGGCTGCGTGGTCACAATTATGAAAATGGGACTGGTGATAAAATTAATCTGTTTTAGATGTAAAATAAGTTGAATCATTGCAACATAAAGAGAAAAAGTGGAGATATGGTTATAAAGCATGAAGCTCGCGACAAGACTGAAGACTCAACCCATAGCAACGCATTATGACAGCTATGTCTCATATAGTCTGAAGGTAGATACAACCCGAATTCCGGAAAAGTTGGGACGTTTTTTAAATTTTAATAAAATGAAAACTAAAGGAATTTCAAATCACATGAGCCAATATTTTATTCACAATAGAACATAGATAACGTAGCAAATGTTTAAACTGAGAAATTTTACACTTTTATCCATTTAATTAGCTCATTTAAAATTTAATGCCTGCTACAGGTCTCAAAAAAGTTGGCACGGGGGCAACAAATGGCTAAAAAAGCAAGCAGTTTTGAAAAGATTCAGCTGGGAGAACATCTAGTGATTAATTAAGTTAATTGATATCAGGTCTGTAAGATGATTAGCTATAAAAGCTTTGTCTTAGAGAAGCAGAGTCTCTCAGAAGTAAAGATGGGCAGAGGCTCTCCAATCTGTGAAAGACTGCGTAAAAAAATTGTGGAAAACTTTAAAAACAATGTTCCTCAACGTCAAATTGCAAAGGCTTTGCAAATCTCATCATCTACAGTGCATAACAGCATCAAAAGATTCAGAGAAACTGGAGAAATCTCTGTGCGTAAGGGACGAGGCCGGAGACCTTTATTGGATGCCCGTGGTCTTCGGGCTCTCAGACGACACTGCATCACTCATCGGCATGATTGTGTCAATGACATTACTAAATGGGCCCAGGAATACTTTCAGAAACCACTGTCGGTAAACACAATCCGCCGTGCCATCAGCAGATGCCAACTAAAGCTCTATCATGCAAAAAGGAAGCCATATGTGAACATGGTCCAGAAGCGCCGTCGTGTCCTGTGGGCCAAGGCTCATTTAAAATGGACTATTTCAAAGTGGAATAGTGTTTTATGGTCAGACGAGTCCAAATTTGACATTCTTGTTGGAAATCACGGACGCCGTGTCCTCCGGGCTAAAGAGGAGGGAGACCTTCCAGCATGTTATCAGCGTTCAGTTCAAAAGCCAGCATCTCTGATGGTATGGGGGTGCATAAGTGCATACGGTATGGGTAGCTTGCATGTTTTGGAAGGCTCTGTGAATGCTGAAAGGTATATAAAGGTTTTAGAGCAACATATGCTTCCCTCCAAACAACGTCTATTTCAGGGAAGGCCTTGTTTATTTCAGCAGGACAATGCAAAACCACATACTGCAGCTATAACAACAGCATGGCTTCGTCGTAGAAGAGTCCGGGTGCTAACCTGGCCTGCCTGCAGTCCAGATCTTTCACCTATAGAGAACATTTGGCGCATCATTAAACGAAAAATACGTCAAAGACGACCACGAACTCTTCAGCAGCTGGAAATCTATATAAGGCAAGAATGGGACCAAATTCCAGCAGCAAAACTCCAGCAACTCATAGCCTCAATGCCCAGACGTCTTCAAACTGTTTTGAAAAGAAAAGGAGATGCTACACCATGGTAAACATGCCCCGTCCCAACTATTTTGAGACCTGTAGCAGAAATCAAAATTGAAATGAGCTCATTTTGTGCATAAAATTGTAAACTTTCTCAGTTTAAACATTTGCTATGTTATCTATGTTCTATTGTGAATAAAATATTGGCTCATGTGATTTGAAAGTCTTTTAGTTTTCATTTTATTAAAATTTAAAAAACGTCCCAACTTTTCCGGAATTCGGGTTGTAAATGACTTGAGTGATTCATTACTAAAGTGTGCATCAAATACATTAAACGCAGAAGGTCAAATGTAAGTGAGACATGCTTGAACAGACCTCATTGGTTCTCGCATATCACATAAGCACATTTGAGCTTCTTCTTTTTCTTTTAATGCCGGTTGGCAAACATGCTCAAAGGCACATACTGCCACCTACTGAGAGAGAGACTCTTTGTTCTTGTCACAGCATAACTATTTGGTGTTTTAAACTGCGCATGTGTTTGCAAGAGAGAGCCTATGGAATCACCAATAATCAAAAAAATATACTTTCAAACATACTGATAAACTAACGTTAAATATAAAAATACTATTGTGACGAGTGGGGCGGGGCCGAGGGACATGGGAGCGAGGCCGGGGGAGTGATTGGAGATGAACTACACCTGTTCGTCCCACCGGTCTCTCGTCCTTCACTGTCGTCGCTCCAGTTTTATATCCTTCCATCTCCTCCATGGGCCTCGAGACCGGTGGGACGAACAGGTGTAGTTCATCTCCAATCACTCCCCCGGCCTCGCTCCCATGTCCCTCGGCCCCGCCCCACTCGTCACAACTATATTTAAAACAGCTAGTTCATATGAAGTCAGATGCAACCGTCATATCGTGCGTCCTGTGACAAATTTGTCTGATAGTAGATTTCATTAAAAGTCCAACATTTTAACACTAATATTGGACATGAATGAACACGTTAAATATAAAGTATTCAAAACAGGTAAGTTTATGTATTTGGAGTAAAATTTAATTGAACTGCTGCATCAGTCCTACAGCGCTCCGGATCGCGCGCCTATTGTCGATACACAATACTCTTGACTATCGGCACAACCCGGAAGCAATGGACAAATTATTTCAAACCTGAAAGACTGGGCGTGTAATGTTTGACATTAAACATTTACTTAAAAATATCTCTGAAGAAGTTAATATTTCAAATAATTTAACGACACATTTGCATGTTTACAATTTGATGTCGCTTAATGGTCAAACTGACATGCAGGCAAACAAATTAAATATTTAAATTTTAAGCATTCAAGTGTTTAATTTACATTTTATAATTTGATATAGTATTAGCTTTTTATCAGGTCACAAACCCACTGCAGTTTTTACATTAAAAGGTTGGTTCACTATTTTTTTTTTCTAGGCTTGATTGTGTTTATGGCGCGCAGTCTAACACGTGCTAATGTTCTGTTTAAAAAAAAATATATAAATATATATATCACACAATTGACCTTTATTCCACACTGCTCCGTCCCTTCTCTGAGAAATTCATTGATCATTTCCTGCTTTTATGAAGCCCCTCCCTCAGAAATAGGCAATGGGCTCTGATTTGGCTAGCCCAGTTTGTTATGATTGGATAAACCGCCTCTAATGCGCGTCTAAACGTCCCACCCCTTACTTCAGCGGCATGTGCTCAGGTTGTATTGTAAACAATATTGTTGTTAATATCGCTTATTAGTTTGAGCCTGATTGAGACCAAGTGTGCCGCACTAATCCTCAAAAGTGAAGCCATCGCGTTTGGCTGGTCCCAGTATTGGTCATAAACCCCACCCACTCCATGTAATTTAATGGGACGTGAGACAACTAAATGATTAAATTTCACTTTAAATATTTTGTTTTCAAACATGGTTTATGTAATTTGATGTAGATTTTATCATGCTGATGTAAGTTAGGGTGTTTGTTTTTAAAATAAGTTTGATTTTAGTTAGTTATGTGATGCTATAAAAACGGGAGTGTGACGTTATGATTGACAGCTGAGGCTGACAGCTTCTCTGAGCGAACTGAGGTGCCAACTGATTTTTTCAGGAACTTCAAGAAGAGATTAAAATTGTATTTACCTCATTTTAACACAAGCCTCTTATACGAAAAATCAGCGAAGTCAGGCGAATTAAAATAAGGGTCAGGTGCGTGTGTTTGCGATTGACTCTGTGGGATTGTGGGTGGAACATGGTTCCACTTCACTCTCTGCTGCGCAGTCTCTGGTCCCAAATCAGCGCAATATGGCCACGCCCTATTAGGATAATGGCAACTTCACTTTTGTTCAATGGAAGAGAATGTGTCTCATCCATCTTTTTTTACAGTCTATGATTGAGGATATTATTGAAGAAGATCGTGCAGAACCTGTGCAAACACGGCTTATAATGGTAGGCCAATGTTTTTTGTTTGTTGTTGTATCATATTTTTAGAAATGCTGTTATTTGTTAAAGCTACTGCTTATGTTAGCTTTTAATACATGTTTTTATCCTGATTAAAGCTTTAATATTATACAATACGGCAACTGCACGCGCGTCCATGTTTAATGCTTCTCATAGCTATGTGAAAATAAGTGTATAATTGGAACAGTTCATTGTTGGAGCTGAGCTGAATGAGAGAGAGAGAGAGAGAGAGAGAGAGAGATGCAGAGCGTGTGCAAAGCAGGGGGATGTGAGGAACAGTATTAAGAACTGCTGCTTTAGAACGATGATTCTGAAACTTGTGAATCTATTAGAATCGTTAGAAGACATAATCGCCATTCATATATAAATAAATTTTTACGTGCACCTCTAGTTTTCTAGGTTTATCTGGGTTTGTGATGTCACGGACCTTGGAAAATAACTCATTGTAGTCCCTTGCCAGCCGTTTTTGTAGGCATTAAATTGCCAGAATTTTAAAAGACGATATCTCCGTTTACACTGAACTTTCAGCTTCGTAACTTTGCAGATACTGTTATATAGATATGTTCAAACACCAACATTACACACTAACTAACGTGAAAAAAGTGAAATCGGAATCAACCACCCCTTTAAGCACAATTTGGGAAACCCTCTTCAAAAATTCTCTTTGCTTATTCATATCAATCTCTGCATCCGCTCTTAATGTTCTTACCTCACAGAACATGGGCAGCTTTTTGGCAAAATCCACAACACGAGTGATGGCGGGGGTGATAATTTTTGTAAACTGACTGAAGGCTTCGATGTCCACTTTGCTCCCCTCTGGTGCGTTGATGATGGGTGCAGAACCGATGTCCTCGGGCTGCAATGACAGGAAGAGGAGGGGCAGTGTGCTCAGTAACACAAGCACTTACAGGAAGTGGACAATCACAGAGACGAAGGTGTGACACAGCAAATCCTCATTCCCCTCTAAAGCACGAAGAAGGCCAGAGTTACAGCAAGACACATCATCGAAACGATTGGAGCCCAGTTATTAAGAGGGAAAAGAGGAAAGATGAGAAACTTAAACTAGAGGAAGATCAGAGCAGAGAAGCGTCTTTGATATCTCCTTCTGTGGGGAGTGTATTGACTAGGGTTATCCACTGATATTTGGATGTTATTTATTTATTTTATTTTATTTTTCTTCTTAAGATTTGTGCCCTTCTGACCAGAAAAAATGTGATGTGAAAGACATAGCAAAAAAAATAAAAAATAAAAATAAAACAGAAAGCCAGACTGAGGGTCAAAAGAAGACTGGGAGCTGAGTACAGCACAAATCCAGCCCAACATTCCCTTTTGACATTAGTCAATTATTCAGCTTTCCTCTTCTGTGTACACCTTCATTCTGACACAGCGAGCAGAGAGCTACACAAAAACGCCAAACAAATGCCTTAAGCATTCAGCACCTTGATTTATTTAAGAAATAAATAAAAACTAAAAAAATCGTGACAGAAATGGAAGCAGCTGAGAATTTGAGAGAGCGTTTCTTTTGGATAAAAACATAAATAAATGTGTTTGCTCTGCTGGTTCTTACCTTGGCTTCCTTCACCCCCACTGCACTCTGGTCAGAAGTACAGAATAAATTACATGTTATTTCATTAAGTAGCATTGCTTCCTCGACCTGTTGGGCAATCAACAGGGATCGTGAAGTTTCAATGAAGAACCCGAGTCAAGTCAACTAAAAAGAACAAGTTTAAACTGGAAAGGTGAAAATGCAGACAGAAAGTGACAGTGATTTATTAAGTTTGCGTGGAGTTTCCATGGATTTCGAGGCTTTAAAATCATCTTGTTTAATATTACGTTCAGAATAACTGCACATTATCACGGTGAAATTGCCTAGTGAATTGTATTAATGTTTTAGAAACATTTTAATTTTATGTTCTACTATGTAATGTATGAAAATTTGCACTGGGTGATTTTGGCTTAAATTTTTTCAGGCCTTTGACAAACATTTCATGATCTTAGCATGTTCACACAGACACTAGGCTTTATTCATGATCCCAAGCCATAAGCTTTGTTAAAAGCATTCAATTCAGTACAAAATCTTGAGTAAGAACATTTTATGCACAATTCACACAAGTTAATTTTGCTTGTGTTTCATGAATGAGGTTCACATTTGCTATTTATTTAAAATGTTATTCAAATAATTAAAATCAAATTAGGAGATATGGAACAATATATTATAAAGTAAAAAGATAAAATTTTGTCTTACAATAAAAAGACTTCTGAGATCTGAGAACATTTTTTGAGAAATTTGAACAAATCAATGAATCAGTTTTAGAATGGACAGAAATTAACTGAATTTATCAACTGTAATGCATTTTTCCTACTGAAGATTAAGTGAAGCTTAGAATTTCTGCACTTCAAGTGTCACTAAATTAAAAAAAATAATAAGTTATGTTGTTTTGTCTGGCCAATCAAACAGACAGACTGCAATTCCATTTGGTTTCACTAGTGGCAAAGAAAATACACACTTCATCGTTAAATCAGAAATGCTATTAAAACATCTTTATCTTAATATTGTAACTTGCAGAACTGCTAAATTAGTAGAATAACACTGAAGCAATCATAATGGCCAAAAAAACACAAAACTAAAAAATTAAGAAAAACATTTGACTGTGATGAAACATAACTGCAAACATTTTAAGAAGGCAACCAATCGTCTCATGGAAACCCACAGCAGTGTTAAAAGAGAACAGAACGTCAATCTGTAGAGGAGAGTTAGATTCAAGAGAACAGAAGAATTTTGAAACGATTAGAAACATGGTTAGAGAAAGACAGAGAGAAGAAGATCAGAGAAGAAACAAACATGAGTAAACAGTTGGGTTAAGGAAACAGAGATTGAGAATAGAAGGACAAAGGAGTTCCATTAAAGTTAGTGCTGCTGCCTTTGTGGAAGAGTCTCCAGCGTCCATCTAACACTCCCCACTCTACAAGGAGATACAAAAACATGGACATATTAACATTGGGAATAGCGGTGAAGAAGGGCTTGGGAACTGTGCAGGAAGGGTTGGGGAAGGGAAATCTAGGGTCTTGGTAGGGTAAACGAAGACCCATAAACAAACAGAATCCTATCCAAAATGAAATAAAAAATCCTAAAACAAAAGAAACATCGCTGCAATGCACTGGTCAGGGAAGAGACCTCTCACCAGGAACTTGCGCTTCTGTTTCCAGTGGTTGCCTTGGGCATTTGTGGCCATATGGGCCTCGGTGACGCCCCGAATGAGCTCCCACTCCTCCTGCGTGGGCTCGGGTCGCTCCCAAACCGTCTTCTGCTGCTCCTCGCGCCGCCGCCGCTCGCGGTTCTCCTCGATCAGCTTCCGCTTGGCCAGACGCTTACTGTCATCCAACACCACTGGAGGAGGAACAACAACATGTTTGCAACAACTTCTTGCCACTGGGATGGTGAAGTGCATGTACTTGCAGAATCATCCACTAACAGGGGCTCAAGCCATTGAAGTGTGTTACTCACAGTCTGTTGCCATGCCAACAGCGATGCATTTCTTGAAGCGACATTCTTGGCACTGGTTGCGGGTGACTTTGTCAATGACGCACTTGCCCTCGTACTTGCACGCATATGTCGGGCTCAAGTTCTTCTGAATTGTGCGGCGAAAAAAACCCTTGAAAACAAAATTGTATTTGTTATTACATGAACCTACCTAGAAATAAAGTTGTTTAAACAGAGTGTGATATATGTGGTACATGCTATTAATGTAATAAATTAATAGTGTAATTAATGCACTTAAAAAAAAAGTATGTAAAAACTGGGTCAAATGCACGGTTTTGATATGAAGGAACCTTCCATATTGATTTTGCACAGGGGTTTTTTTTATTACGCATGGTATTGTGTTGTGGTATTTTTTTTTCTTACAGTGTGCTTTTATAAGAGAACAGAAAAGCTAAACTCAAACACTCACTTTGCAGCCCTCACAGGTAATGCAGCGGTAATGATATCCAGTCGCTTTGTCCCCACACACAACACACAGCTCATCCTTGTCCAGATAACTTGGTATGTACCCTATAAGAAGTTATAGTTAAAGTCATAACACATTATATTAAAATAAGCACATTTAACTTCGAAGAAAATATAGACATAAAATAGATAAAATTGCACTTTGTGCAAACAAAATAAAGCAATGTGACAGATGAGAAGTAAAAGTTACTAGAGGAAAAAAGGTAATTTGATCAGAATGCTTTAATATTGAGAAACACAAGGAAATACAAGTTTTAAGGCACACGTAAGTTTAGGCAGTAGCTCAGGAATCAATATGATTAATGAGTGTTTCGTGGAGGTCAGAGGGAGGACATGATCTAAAACCGCCTGTTCCTCTGTCTGTGTCCTTACAAATCTGTACAACATACAATACCCCAAACCTCCATCCTACACTGAAGACCAATACATTACACAGTGTAGCTCTATGAATATCTGTTAAATTATCTCTATTCAGTCCAGAAGCCTAATTCAGCAGCTTTAATGTAACAAGTAACACAATCCGTTTACTATTTTCATGTAACTAGTAAAGTATCGCAAGAAAATATCTGTGTTACTTTATCAAATATGTAGTGCCGCTTTTTCATTTTATTAACCAGTGCTGTCTACTGACCTTTAATGATCCAATTCAAACATGCTAATAAGCAAAAATGAGCATAACTTCTTTATGGAGTAACGCAATATTGAAATAATTAAATAAAATTACTGCATGCTAGCTTGCCAACATTGATTAACATTTATGAGTGGTACAAATGAAGGATAGAACAGAGAACATGTATATAAAATGGCTATTCAGACTCTTAAGTCACACTTAAAAATTGCTGAATTTAACTGTATTAAAATGAAGTTATCAGGGCAAGTGTCAAACCAAGCTGTTCTGTTTCAAATAAAATTATAGTGTGTTCAACAACTTTACTGGAACATGTGGCAACTAGAACATCTGCCTTGAGGAAAACTGACTTCATATACTCACTACAAACACAAATGACTAGAACACCAGCTGATTACAAGTCTTCAGACAAATGCAGTTGAGCTGGGAAAAGCTCCTACAGCTTCCTATCGACTGCAGTGGACACATCTGCGAAAGATCCAAATGCTGTACATCTCATCAATCCTCAAACATCAGACAATAAAACACCGCATTTATAGTTACAAATCGAAATATTACTCTAAACTGAACACATCTGAATTTAAACACAGAACTTGCCGACCGTAATTGCTTCTTCTAGAGCTTGCGATACCTTTGTGGTGTGGCCCTTGCATCCACTGCATCTGAGAGAAGTCCGGCCTGCCGTCGCAGTAGTAGTCTGGTTGGTGGTAGTGACTGAGAGGCACGTCCATGGAGCACAACTCGCTCTTGAACACAGGGCTGCCCCCAGCAAACAGGCACCCATAGGGCTGGCTGGGTGACCAGGCCTGCTCCATGCTGGGAGGATGGTGGTGTAACGGCTGCGGCTCACAGCGAGTGAAACCGTGCCCTTCACCACCGTACATGCAGTACTCGCCTTCGGGAGGCACCGCATATCCCCCGCACACACCTTGGCCTATGTCATACATGTCTGACATGCAGTAATTCATTACGAAAAAGGCACACACACACACACAAAAATCTCAAGTTAATTCAACAAAAATTCCTGAGCTGAATGAACCGAATACGTTTGGCGGTCGCATTGACGTGCAAGCTGACAAAGTCATGAAGCAAAATGAGTGAAAATTGTCCGGAGGACACCAGCTTTTATATACGGAGAATCCACCCGCCCCACTCACCCCTCGCCCCGTCAAATTGAGTGGAAGATTTCTGAGCACGCTCTCTTAATCTGACACCGGACAAATCCAAGCCGGAGCGACACATCCTCGGACAGAAGGCCATCATACATGTGTGTGACTCACCTTCAAACAAATCAGATCATGCTAATATCAACATCAGACCAAGCCTAGCTAAAATGGCAAGATTATAATCACAATCCCAAAAGCCAAAGTTTATTGATTTCAAATATGAGACGCTTCAAGCGCTGATCTTAAGCTAATGACACATGTGAGGGCTTCAGCCATGGACGTGACCATGTAATGAATAAAATGTGGACCTCTCCTGCCATCAGTACACATACTGTCCTATAGAAAAAAAACACTTTAATACATGCACACTCGGATGCCACTTTGAAAACAGAATTGACTAATCAGTTCAGGAAACATTACATCAGATGAAATAACGTCTTTTCAAACATGAAGTACAATTTTTAGTTCACATTTTTATCCAAAAGAAGATCATATTTTATTCATAAATTGTAAGAATAACATTAATCATAAATGTAACCTTTCAAGTTAAAATATATAGACTTGTGTGGCTTGTTGTTGATTAATACAGAACATAGAAGATTGTTTCTTTTTTCGTTTTTGTTCATAAAAACAAACTGATTTTATTGACAGTTTTACACTTACAATGGAAATATCCTAGATGAAAATTCAACATTCTGTTGTACTCTTACCTGTAATACCGTTGTAACTTGTAACTGTATATGTTCAAATAAATACAGGTTACATTGAAATATTAAATTATTAATAATTATTTTATCCAGTCTACAATAAAATTCATTTTTCTCACTTTCCCCTGCTTCAATCAACATCTAGATACTGTAGTATGAGTACGATTGCTGAAGTCACTAAAAACTTCAGGAACATGCAATAAAACAGTGCCCGAGATCAAACAAACCCGGAGGTGGAAATTGGGTTATGACCCTGAGAGTTAAAACAGCCAAAGCAGCAGGTAACAGCTGTTTTTAGCAAGGGCTGCTGAGGCAAAGCCCCTCCACAACACAGCCTGATACCAGTTTAACTTTTTGATGAGGTGACCGTCTCACATAAGCCTAATCTTCACAGGGATTTCATAAAGACTTTAACCACCAAAAACAACATTCAGACATATTAGCACACATCTGAACAATCTGTCTCTGCTCAACAAAACACAACCTCCAAATATTAAGAAGATATATTTTCAGTATATGCAATTTATACTACTGCGAATAATACATCAAAATTCACCACAAAACTCATATAAAAATACTTATTAGGTTAGGAATCGTGAAATTCTTCAAATGCTTTATTGATTTTCTTAATCAATTTTTTTTTTTAATAAACTGACCAGGTTTAAATGGTTAAAGTGCTCTAGATCATGATAGTAAACTGCATTAAACATCTAGCGCTCCGGATTAGAGCCTGTGCCCTTTGACAGCTCTTCGCCACGGCATTTCCACCTAATTGCATACGATCATTATCCAATTTCCGAGTAATTAAAAATATCCATGACTTTTGATGTTCTTGACACTGCAGATGTTACCCCTCAACATCCAAACCCAGTACACCAGAACAGGTTTAAAACAAACACATACAGTTACTTTGGACTGCGGTTGCAGGTTATAATAATGTTAAACAGCAAACTCATACTGAAGAAGTTCAGTGACAAGAAAAATTATGAACTTACCAAAAATAACACTCCTAGATTCAAGGGAGAAATATCCACTCACAGTCTCAACCGTAGCCTCCTTAAAGCCTCAAATACCGCAAAGGAAACTGATCCATCACAGACCACTGGAGATCCTAAATCAAGAACTAGACACCGATATGTTTTTAGATACACATCCAGAACCCTACCACACACTCTCTGCATCTCAACACATAAGTCGCTGGTTTATGTAGGAACTGTGTGTTCAGTTTGGCAGGTCTGTGTGATTATGCACCTTCTAGCTTGGTTTCCACCAATTTATTCCCTCCAGGATCGATCACTTGAGGTCCCGGGTTCAAGGCTGGTCATGTTCAATTTTCGGTTGGTGACCCTCACAGCACTGGGGATAGGGCCTGGGTTGACATGGCTTCCTGAGCCAGATGTCCCCAGCCTTACCTGAGCAGACAGCTTCACTAAGGCCACCTTAAACACACAGCCAGGGTGACCTGAGGGAAAGACCAAAACAAAACACTCTCATCCCTACAAAACTCCCCAGCCTCACCGATGACTCTCAACAACCCAAAGACAAAAGACCCACAGCAAGAGACTCATAATGACTCCATGTGATTTACACGAGAATCAAATCCTGTCTGAACTACAAGCTGTCATGGCAAGAGGCCTTGATCAATACTATTCATGATCTAGACATAACTGATCAATACGGTTACTTGATCTAGACATAATTCAGCCAGTGTTTACAGCAAATCAAGGGCAGCGACCAATTAACTAATCATCTTAATTTCATAATCTGTGGCAAATGAAGACCAGTGTCAGTTTAGGACTGCTGGCAGAATATCTTCTTTCAGCATACTGGTAAAATTCTCTAGATTTATGAAAATATCCTCTCTAATGAGCTCCATGAAGACAACCAAATCTTCAAATCTATTCTTTTCTTGATCCACAAACAGTGCAATTCAGTCAGTTTCAACCATGCAGAGCTGATCAAGTTGGATCACACTGCAAAAAGCCCACAAAACCTACAGGACCAGTTGCATGAAAACCAGAACTTGCCTTTCCAAAGAGACCGGAAACAATACTTTGTCACTGAGGCGATGACACTTGCAAGTAGGGGTTTAGGGAAAAAAAATCAAAAAGGGTTGCCACTTCTGCTTAACTCCTAACCCTAAAGACAAACAGGGTTGTGAACAGGGCAGGACGGAGGAATAGGAGGTTAATTAGAGGGTCAGAAGTAATCTCTATCTCACAGGATCCATAGAATGGTAACCAGATGCAGATATGTGGACAAGGTCCTGACCAAACTGGATTGGTTCAAGACAACAGGTCCGAGATAACCCTTTTGGCATGAAGTGTCATTTTACATTTTTCTCCTAAAGTCCTACTTGCAAGTGTCATTGCCTCAATTACAAAGTATTGTTTCCTGAGGAAACTTGACGATGTGTGATACATGGCTATAGTTGTATATGGTATATCTCTTTGGAAAGACAAGTTCTGTTTTTCATGTAACTGGGTCCTGCAGGTTTGTGGGTTTTTTGCAATGTGATCCAACTTGATCAACTCTACATTTGAAACTCATCTGGGATCTGCCATCTAGCAATATAAGTCAAAATGGGGTTTTAAGTCTTTTTCCGAGTCAAGTCACGTTTATTTATTTAGCATTTTATATAATACAGATCATTTTAAAGGGGTCATATGATGTTGTTAAAAAGAACATAATCTTTGTGTATTTGATGTAACGAAATGTGTTCATGCAGTTTAAGGTTCCTAAAAACACATTATTTTTTAATTAACATTATTTCAGGGGAAGTCGTGGCCTAATGGTTAGAGAGTCGGACTCCCAATCGAAAGGTTGTGAGTTCGAGTCCCGGGCCGGCAGGAATTGTGGGTGGGGGGAGTGCATGTACAGTTCTCTCTCCACCTTCAATACCACGACTTAGGTGCCCTTGAGCAAGGCATCGAACCCCCAACTGCTCCCCGGGCGCCGCAGCATAAATGGCTGCCCACTGCTCCGGGTGTGTGCTCACAGTGTGTGTGTGTGTGTGTTCACTGCTCTGTGTGTGTGCATTTCGGATGGGTTAAGTGCAGAGCACAAATTCTGAGTATGGGTCACCATATGAATGTCACTTCACTTCACATTATTTTCCACATACTGCACATTATTGTTTCTCCTCTAAGTCCCGCCTTTCTGAAACGTGTAAATCATTACAAAAATAAAAAGTGAGGTGTGCGCTGATTTGGCCAGCTATCTACTGCATTGTAATTGGCTGAATACCTCAAGCGTGTGACGGAAATGTTACGCCCCTCACCATTCTGTGATGCCATCTCCTGGCACAATGAGACAAAATCGATAAAACCCATTACATACTAAATTTAATTAAATACAATTTATGCATTTAGCAGACGCTTTTATCCAAAGCGACTTACAGTGCATTCAGGCTATCAATTTTTACGTATCATGTTAATAACAAGGCATTTGTTATATCCAGTGGGGATATAATTACAGGTTATAAAGACTTATACAGTTTTTTTTGCACATTGCATATTGCACCGCGTAAACAAAAAAACATGTCTGCATTTGTGATTTGAGAAATGACAAACTACAAGTCCTACTCTACACCGCTCAAAACTCACATTTGAATCATCAGTGACACATTTTTTTAATATAAAAAAACGTACTTACAGTCTGTGAGTCAGAACAGCCAGCAGATCAGGAAACAGTCCTCCATTAAATGTGCTGAACACATCTGAATATTTGGGTTGAACTGTTCTGGAACAGTGTTGTAAATACAACTTAACCACTAATTTCTAGTCGTGTTTTGGAAGGCCAGACAAAATAGTTTAATAGTCAACATTCAGCTCAATTCAGTTCAATAACAATGTCAATGTTGCAAAATTCGTGTTATCATCCAGCTCAGTTCATATTTTGTTTTTATCTGAGAAGTTAAACTGATATTACTACTGAATATTAATTGTATTTAAACCCCATTTCTACTGAAAAAAGCAACAATTCTAAGAAAATTTAGATTGTAGAGAAAAAACACTTTTGCACCAAGGTCACCGTAGCCACAAGAAGCAGTCTGTATCCAGGTCTGATGGTCACTGCAGGCATACGGATCCAGTGATTGCACGGATACTGTTTAAACTGAACTGAGCTGGATGATGACATCACTGAATTCAATGATGAACTGCCTTTAACTGAAAGTTGAGTGTTTACTATTGTCATTTTGCATTATCAACACATTATTCTCCTATTTAATACAGTTAAGTGCTTTGACACAATATGTATTGTTAAAAGCACTATATAAATAAAGGTGACTTGACCAGAATTAGAAAACACAGCCAGATGCCCTGTTAAGTCTTTTTAGAAGGGCCTGCCAAAAACATCAGGATTAAAATCTATTGGGAGGAAAGTCTATCTTTTGATGCAAAGGTGCTTTCTGTCTACAAATGAATCTACTACAAAATTTTAGTGCAGGCAATATTTCTAAAATTAATCTACTGTGTATGATATTCAAATAAATTAAATCTCATCTATCAACATTTGCTGCTAAAAGTCCCAAAATGAAGATCCTTTAAAGACATTACTGTACCAGACAAAAGCACTTGGACAAAATGGACAGAGCGTGGCTTTTAAAGTCAATATAAAGTTTTATTTCATTTCATTCAGCCAACAGTCTATGTAAAACAATAAATTTTACTGGTTTATTAGGCAGTCTAAAGCAGACTCCTGGAACCATTTGCTTATATCAGGCAACTATGTTCAGACTATTTTGATCAATTAGAAGTCAGCCAAGGGGTGAAGAGTCTTGCTTTTCAGAATACACATTAAGCTATTCTGCATTTTTATGTAGTTGACTTGTAGTGATTATTTTTTGCTGGTCTTTGTAAACATGCAGACTGACAAGAAAGACACTTGAGTTTTCAGGGAAAAGAGATTTCAACAAATCTCTTTTGATTCATCAAGTCTTGTTATTGTTAAAAGGTACCTCTTTAGTAATGAATTAAATGATTAAACACACAAAAACCTTGTTAAGGACATCAGTTTCAATAAACACGCAAATACAAATGTGACATTGTCAGCAGAAGCCAAAACAAGTGAGCAGAAGGCTGGGCAGAAGCGTTTCAGACTGATGTGTCAGAGCTAAAGCAGGATCAGCACCACATGGCCTGAGTTACACGTCTGATGCAATGAAAGTTTAGAAAAGATGCACAAAACAGATGGCCTTGTTTTTCAAAATGATGCTGCATCTGAACACAGAGACAAAAATTTACTAAATAGCACTGTATTGCAATATATAAACCTTCATCATATCCACTACCATCCCACAACCTGATTTGAACAGGCAACATCATTAATGTTTTAGCTTTATACAAAAAGTTATTGTCCTCCTGGTTCAAGTCTTTAACCCTCACTGAATGCAACAGTAATAGAGATGTAAACTCCAGTAATCTGAAGACATGTGCTGGTTTATTTCTTTCCATTGACAGGATAAAGTACATAGCACTCACTTACACATGTTGACCCTAACTTGGTCTGACACTCTTCACAATAATGTCACAGAAACACAGGCTTTTATCATGCTGAATCCGGAGGATTTGTCACTCTCAATTAGCGCTGGTGGGATGGCAGCGCTCCTCTGAGGCTCCGTCCAGAGGGGCCCATCATGCAACAGATGGCCAGCAACCAGCATCATGATATCATGCACATCATGCTCATACTCACAGGCTGCTTATACAAACACACGTGGAGAACGTTGGCACTGGACGTCTCTCAGTGACCAATCAACATATTTGGTAATGAAGAAGGCCTAAACTTAACCTCTGAGTAACTAGTGTGGTTAGGAAGAAATTAGAATTTGAAGTCCATATTTAAAAAGTTGTTTATATAATATATTTAATTATTGTAAATAAAAAAACAACCTACATTGCTGGCAAATTTTGGAGATTAGATGATTTTAGAGATGATTTAGAGAAGAGAAGTCTCTTTTGCTCAACAAGGCTGCAATTACATGATTTAAAATACAGTAAAAACAGTACATTTTTGAAATTACTCAAGTTGTCAGTGCCACATGATCCTTCAGAAATTCTAATACTGTATGTCAATTTGCTGCTCAATAACCATTTCTGAGAATGATCAATGTTGAAAAGCCTGTTTTCACTAAAACATCTACTAGATCAAAAAACACAGGAGCATATTATTAGTTTTGAAAACTGTTTTCTACTTTTATATATTTTAAAATGTAATTTTTACTTTAATTTTACTTTAAAGCTTTTTCATTTTCAGCAGCCATTACACTAGATCCTTGTCTTAATAAATGCTTCTCTTGATTTTTCTTATTATTAGCACAGTTGAAAATGATTGTGCTGCTAAATGAAGTGAGAAAAATAAATTGTATGTCTCATTTAATACAGCTGTATTTCTTGCAAGTTGCTGTATACTGCCATGACAAATTTTGGTTTTAGCCCTGTAAAGCCTGGCATATGAATTATCAGTCAGAACAAATCTAGGTATTTTAAACAGGACAGTTTATTGCACCATTACAATATACATAAAAGAACATCTTAGAAAAGATTGCATATGTTTTGTAATTTGTACTCACAAGGCTTTTATTTCCTGGGAAAATAATGAACTTAAACTAGAGGATGAACATAAAAAAAAGGAAAAAAAAAAAGGCCCAAACTAATCAAAAAAAACAAAAACATGTACATTGGTCCAAAAAGATGCCATTCTAATAGCTTGTAGTGTAAATCAATGACATTTTATAATTGAAAAAGAGTTTGATACACTAATTCAGCATATTAGAATGATTACCGAAGGATTACGTGACCCTGAAGTTTAGAGCAATGAGGCTAAAAATGTTAAAATATTTACAAATATTACTGTTTCTACTGTATTTTTATCAAATAGATGTCCCTATGGTGAGCAGAAGAAACTTTCCTCAAACACATAAAAAAATTATACTGACCAGAAAACTTTTAAACTGTATTGTATATATTTACTGTAGTAGCATATATGAAAGAATGGCATCTCTGAAGAACATTTCAGGTCAAAGTCATTGACGTTGTCAGATCAGGGATTTCAGTGTGCTAAAACCCAGGTTATCATCCTTCCAAACCTTCAACCCCGGTTCAAGGTATGTTTCACACTTGCAATTTACATTTCATGCCTTATAATCACATGATTTGGTCATTAATGGAAACAATGCATGCTGTAGAAATAGTTGTTTCAGTATTTGAGGTGAAAAAAAAAGTCAAATGGTGACAGAAAACTTGAATTCGAATGAGTTTGTTTTATTTACATTATAAATTAATTCAGGAAAAACTTGATATTACAGTCAGCGATATATAATTCAATGCTGCACAATGCTAGAGCTGTTATGTCAACAGGTTACATGCTGCATTTGTTCAATCGAAGACACTGACAAAAATGCAAATAACAACATTAACTGAGACAAAAAAACCCCGAACACACGTGTATATAAGAGGGCAGCGCGCTGAGGAGTCGAGACCATGTCCTGGCCATTCAGCAGTGTAGTTCAAGGCTTTGGCAGGAGGGATGTAACGTCTCGGTTCCCTCCTTCGGGGAACAAGGATTATATACGTAACCGAGATGATCCCTTTCAGTCAGACACATTCGACATTTCATTGACACTGAAGATAGGAGTCCTTATGGAAAATGCCACAACCAGTGAACTATTTTATGGGGATTGACAATGCAGATCTAGGCAAGCTCTCACATGCCAAGTAACAACTGGCATCCCCAAGGTGCAACCTAACCAGTGCCCCATCATGGGCCGAATAGTCTTTTGTAGCGAAACAAAAATGAAAAAAGCAGTACTGACAGCGCAGAGGGTCACAGCTGCTACTCCTTTACCCAAAGTAAAGAAAGACCAGTTGCATTACACTGGAGAAGCATGCCTAAGTCTGTGCAGAGGAGGACACTACATCCTGCCCGAAGGAAGGTAACATGTGGAGAGTAACCATATGGACTGACCGGCTGGGCAGTACTACATAAGACAAGTCACTGCAGTAGATCCTGTCTGAAAGGGGGAGGAACTACTATCAAAGTAGAGACTAGCCAGAAGTAATTCTGTCAAGGGAAGACACAGGTTTACCTTCAGGGAAACCCTGCCATCGAAGAATACACACATAGGATTACCCGAAGGGAATCAATACATGTGGGGCACCGAGCAAGGTACAGGGGCTGACCGAAGGGGCAAGCAAACACAAGTACAGACTGGCAGATGCTCATTCCAGGGTTTGTTAGTTGAGGAACATGATTGGAGAGATTAATGGAACTTGTTCCCCCTATTGAAGGGGAATGGCACAGCAAGCAAGACACAGAGGCCTTTCTGCCACATACTTGTAAGTCTCAAACACACAAGAAAATGGCTCAACCCAGAAACTGTAAAACCTCACAAGGTGTTAGGTGTCGCCCAGCCCATGGCTCTACAGACATCTGCTAGATAGGCACCATGCACCAGCACCCAGGAGATGGTGACACGCCCAGTGGAGTGAGCCTTCGCTCCTAGGGGGCATGGCTAACCTCGTATTTGGTACGCAAAGGTGATGGCATCCACTAGCCAGTGGACCAACCCCTGTTTAAAGACAGCCTTCCCCTTCTGCTGTCCTCTGAAGAGAAAAAACACTGAACAAAAATGCTTGCAGGTCTACACCCCCTACAATGCTACACCCTCTAGATAAAGGTGAGAGCACTTCCCTAAGAGACAGGACCTTAAGCTTGACTGACTCTAGTGGCTAAAAGGGGGCTCCCTGTAGTCCAGAAGGACCACAGAGATATCCCAAGAGGGGACAAGGCATAGCCAAGAAGGGTTTAACCTTCTTGCACCTCTCAGGAAACTGATGACCATGCCATATTTTCTCACGGACCTGCTGTCCACTGCATCATGATGTGCTGCAATAGCGGAAACATACACATACACATTCTAGTTAGAGGTCCTCCACTCCAACCTCTCTTGCAGAAAGGAAAGCACAGCACTGATCAAGCATCTCCAGCCAGTCAGCGAACAGACTCTTCAGGACATAAGCCTGCCTGGTAGAGGGGGCTATCACTGTCTGTGACAAGTCACCTAAGTCCTCCGCATTCCATATAGGAGTAACACATGGAGGTTCCACAGATCTGGAAGCCGGTCAAGTCAAGTCACCTTTTTTTATTTAGCGCTTTATAAAATGGGGTATAAATGGCATGGTGTGGTTTCAGTCCAGGCTGCAACACAAGTAAGATTGAGCAGAGGACTCTTCTGGTTAACATTGTCTTGTTGTCTTGTGCTGATGGCTGTCTAGATGACAAGGTCTTCTCTGAGGATCTGTCTCTAGGGCTCATCCAGTTGACACGGTCTCCGTTGACATTCGGGGCTGTAGAGGTCATCTCTGGATGCTGATCCACCATTTGGACTGGATATGGACTGGATACGAGTGACTGCAGTGACCATCTGATCTGGGTGGCTATGGTGACCTTGGAATAAGAATGAAACAGACTAATATTAGCATAGATGCCATTCTTCTTACGATGTAGTAAGTACATCGGATGTTATGGGAAGTGTTGCCAAATTGTGGGTGCCAAATTGTGACCTGCTCCTGAGAAAGAAGGCCCTTTCTCAGGGGGATTCGTCAGCGAGGGGCTGTTGCGAGGAGCATCAGGTTGGAAAGCCAGGTCCAAGTGGGCCAGGAAGGTGTAACCAACAAGACCTGCTCCTCAACCTCCCAAATCTTTCACAGGGTCTGTGCAAAAAGGTTCATGGTGGAGAAAACGCATACTCAGGTTGTCTGCCACATGATTTAGCTGCCCCTGAATGTGAATGTTGCTTAGCAACCTGTGCCCGATTCCAGAAGAGGAGATGCTGTGAATTATGACAGGAGCATAGACCTCCTTGATGGATGATGTATTCAATGGTCGCAATGTTGCCAATGCAGACCAGCACATGCTTTCCCTGATGCAATGGTTAAAACTGGTGCAGTACAAGTAGTACTGTCAGCAACTCGAGGCAATTAATCTGCCACTGCAGTTGAAGTCCTGTCCAGGAGCCCAAGGCTGCATGTCCATTGCACACGACACCCCAGCCTGTCTTGGAGACGTCTATTGTAAGAACAACATGCCTGGACATTTGTTCTAAGGATACTCCTCCAAGTCATGCATAATGGACATGCTGAGTGTGCCATGAGGAGCACAAGGTCCCTGTGTCTGCCCATCAGATCTCGAGAGCCAGCTTGAAATATCCAGTCATCGAGATTGAGAGTAAGATTGCCCAATTTCCTTAGACACAGAGACACAGGGAAAGCCTGAAGTGGAGGTGGGTGGGGGGGTTGTACTGTTATGCCCGACACTCAATGCAAACCAAAGGAACTGTCTGTGTCAAAGCAATATTGAGATGTGAAAGTAGGCAACCTTCAGGTTGATCGCTGCAAACCAATCCTGTACAGTGCTTGATGTGGAAAAAAATAAGTACGGGTACTCAATCCCCAACCCTTATTTATTTATTTGTATTTTGTATATTAAATAAGACCTTTTCTTCTTCTTCTTTCGGCTTTTCCCTTCAGGGGTCGCCACAGCGAATCATCTCTATCCACCTATCCCTATCTTCTGCATCCTCAACACTTGCACCCCCTAGCTTCATATCCTCATTAATTCCATCTATATACCTCCTCTTTGGTCTTCCTCTTTGCCTCCTGCCTGGCAGCTCCATGTCCAACATTCTCCTACCAATATACTCCCTCTCCCTCCTCTGAACATCTCCAAACCAATTTAATCTGGCCTCCCTAACTTTGTCCCCCAAACGTCCAACATGAGCTGTCCCTCTGATGTACTCGTTCCTAATCCTGTCCAATCTTGTCACTCCCAAAGAGAACCTCAACATTTTAGCTCTGCTACCTCTAGCTCTGATTCCTGTCTCTTCCTCAGTGCCACTGTCTCTAAACCATACAGCATAGCTGGTCTCACCACTGTCCTGTACACCTTCCCCTTGATTCTCGCTGATATTTTCCTATCACACAGAACTCCCGACACCTTTCTCCACCTATTCCAACCTGCCTTCACTCGCTTCTTTACCTCTTTCGCACACTCTCCATTACTCTGGACTGTTGACCCCAAGTACTTAAATTCCGGTACCTTCTTCACCTCTTCACCCTGTAACCTTACTGTTCCACTTCCCTCCCTTTCATTCACACACATGTACTCAGTCTTACTCCGACTGACTTTCAGTCCTCTTCTCTCCAGCGCAAACCTCCACCTCTCCAGGTTTTCCTCCACCTGCTCCCTGCTCTCACTACAGATCACAATGTCGTCTGCAAACATCATTGTCCAAGGAGACTCCTGTCTGACCTCCTTTGACAACTGGTCCATCACTATAGCAAACAGGAAGGGGCTCAGAGACGATCCCTGATGTAGTCCCACCTCCACTTTGAACTCCTCTGTCTGACCTACAGCACACCTCACCACTGTCCTGCTCCTCTCATACATGTCCTGCACCACTCTGACATACTTCTCTGCCACTCTTGACTTCCTCATACAGTACCACCGCTCTTCTCTTGGCACCGTCATACGCTTTCTCCAAGTCTACAAACACACAATGCAACTCCCTCTGTCCATCCCTATACTTCTCCATCAAAATGCTCAGAGCAAAAATTGCATCTGTTGTGCTCTTTCTGGGCATGAAGCCATACTGCTGCTCACAAATTTCCACTACCTTCCTTAACCTAGCTTCCATTACTCTTTCCCATAGCTTCATTGTATGTCTCATCAACTTTATCCCCCTATAGTTGCTGCAACTCTGCACATCACCCTTATTCTTAAAGATCGGCACTAACACATTCTTCTCCATTACTCAGGCATCCTCTCACTCTCTAAAACCCTGTTGAACAAACTAGTCAAAAAACCATTAAATAATACCTTTTAATTTTCATAATTCACAATGTAGGCTGTTTGTAGTGCCCAAAATCAATCAACAATTAAATAAACGTCTCCAAATAAGCACGTCAAGTTGCGATACCTAAAAGGACCACAGGGAGACGCCAAAGACCACTAAACCTCCTGCCCTGATCTGACTGGATAAATTCAGAATGGCTAAACTTCTTACCACCACATAACACCTCAGCCAGCCAGTGTCCATTATAAATCATTCTTTATTTTAAGCCAAATAAACAATGAAAAGTATAATGTACTGACATCTGGAATTGAGTCACTGTTCTCTTCACAATCTCTTATGAAATCGGACATGTATTCTCAGCATTAGCGCTGTTTTGTACAAAGGTTTGAATTTGCTAAATGGATCTTCCTTGGAGATTATCGGTTTACATTAATGATCGCAAAAACCTGCTTCTTTTCATTTTAAGGTATTGTTTTCATTATAATTTAGTGATTAAAATTAGTAACTAATTAATATTCTACTTCTTCTGACATGCTCTTGCACCTCCAAAATTTTGCTAAAAGGAAAACAGTAGTCTAAAGTGAAACATTACAGCGCCTAAACATCCTCACATTATATTATTTAGCATCACTGATTCGCACTTCTGACACAAAGTAATAAACTAGTGTTACTGTAAATTATCTTTTAATTGTAAATCACTGGTAAAATATTGACTCGATACTTTTTAAAACTTTATAAGAACAAAACTTCTGTCAAGTTGTTTTGCGATAGTTTTCATTAATTTTCCCCTCACTGGTTAAATGATGCTGTGTGCCATTTGCTTCAGAAAGGCATGTTAAGTGCCAGCACAGCTAAAGACTAAAATACAGAAGTTTCGGTTCTGTATACCGGCCCACTTCAAGCACTGATCCTTTAGCAGAACAAACCTGATAATGCACCTCTGTATCAGTATCTTAAACAGGAGCTTGTATAGGGCCGATTCAAGGATTGGTCAAAAGCCACCGCTTGTGGGAGGGCGCCTGGCAAACTGGGTCTCGTTGTGGAGTCTGACTGCCCAAACGAGCCAGCAGAATGGGCTGGGAAGCACTAACCAGGCCCCAGGCTCTGTGCGAGTGATGTCAATGGGACAATGGAACCATGTTTCTGAAATTTCTTCATTAAAGAGGTCATATGATGCCATTTCAATTTTTCCTAAAGTCTCAATTCCTAAGAAATATTCTTTACCAAAGTTAAGACTCTGCCACACCCCCCAAAAATGGCTCATTTAAACACCCCCACATGACTACGTCACTATGTGGAAATATTTGCGTAATGCCCCCCAAATGTTCACGCAAACAAAGAAGGCGAGGTTTCAGTAACTGCGGTTAGTGTTGAAGCAACCATGTCAGAGAGATGCATCTGGGCGAAAGCAAAAACACTTTATTTGGCCTTCTGAAAGTAGATGCATTTATGAATCTTTAAGATTACTTACAACAAAATAGAAACCAACTTATGGATGAATGTTTCATTCTGATTTTACTATGACAATCTGGTGCTTCTGAATAAGCTACTTTAAATATGTTTTGTTATTAGTTTATGTACTTGCTATTGAATGTTCAAATATGGAGTTTTGCGCATCACGTGTGTGTGTGTGTGCTCAAGTGAGAGAGAGCGAGAGAGAGAGAGAGAGAGAGAGAGAGAGAGACTTTTTGCCCTTACTTTTATTTTTTACTTTTAAACACTTTAATACCAAAAAAGTTTTGCCTCATTTCTATTTAAAAGTTTCAAGGTCATTAACCAATTTGTAGTATGTGTATTAAATTTTTAATATTGATCTTCTTAAACCGATGAGCACTGAATCAACGGCTGTGTCCAAATTCAGGGTCTGCATCCTCCTTAGGATCCTTCCTACCCGGTTGAAGGAGGAGGGGTCCTCCGACGACCGCGAAACCTGGAAGTCGGTGTTTGTGAATTTGGACAGCCTACCCTTCTTTCAGTTTCCTCCCTTACCCGTTGCTCATATCCTGTCGCCTAGCAACCGTGACAGCGCTAAGCAAGAAGCGGGAAAATGGACAAACAAAGTTATTCTCCTCATTTTAAATCTTTTTGAAGGAATAAAGCAATTAAATAAATCAAATACTTTCTTTGCTCGTTGTCGGAGAGTTTTTTATATCAGACTACAAGACAGTCATATCCAGGTAAGCCATTATAGCCTATTTTCATTTTATGTTTTAAAACAAAATGCCTAACTAGACAACCACTGAAAAAAAATATTTTTTTGAAAAGCCAGTTTTTAAAAAACGTACACCTCTCCTGTGTCTGTGTCCAGATCAGAGGGTCACTGCAGTCACCCGGATCCAGTACGTATCCAGACCAGATGGTGGATCAGCACCTAGAAAGGACCTCTACAGCCCTGAAAGACAGTGGAGACCAGGACAACTAGAGCCCCAGATACAGATCCCCTGTAAAGACCTTGTCTCAGAGGAGCACCAGGACAAGACCACAGGAAACAGATGATTCTTCTGCACAATCTGACTTTGCTGCAGCCTTGAATTGAACTACTGGTTTCGTCTGGTCAGAGGAGAACAGGACCCCCAACTGAGCCTGGTTTCTCCCAAGGTTTTTTTCTCCATTCTGTCACCGATGGAGTTTCGGTTCCTTGCCGCTGTCGCCTCTGGCTTGCTTAGTTGGGGACACTTCACCTACAGCGATATTGTTGACTTGATTGCAAATAAATGCACAGACACTATTTAACTGAACAGAGATGACATCACTGAATTCAATGATGAACTGCCTTTAACTATCATTTTTTCATTATTGACACTGTTTTCCTAATGAATGTTGTTCAGTTGCTTTGACGCAATGTATTTTGTTTAAAGCGCTATATAAATAAAGGTGACATTGACATTGACATTTACTCTGGAATAGCCTTCCTGATAATGTCCGTGGGTTCAGACACACTCTCTCTGTTTAAGTATAGATTAAAAACACATCTTTTTCGCCAAGCATTCGAATAATGCATCTCGTAAATTGTGACTGCAGTTGTATCTGATCAAATGTGCATTATTACTCTTTATCTTTGGTTAAACTAATTCATTTTACTTTGTTGGAACAGCAGCTACGCTAATTATTTCTCTATTTGTTACTCTGTTCTGCCACGGGATTTACATCCGGTAACTAGGATTTACATAAGCTCCAGTCTGAATCCAGAACACTTGAGAAGAGATGATGCTGACCCTCAGAGGACCTCAGATGATGCTAACCCTGAAACAACATACAAAACTAACAAATATTGCTACAAGTGTGATTGCATCATATAATAATTGTTGTTAATAATGTTCATCGTCTGGCTGACTACGTCTTGTATTAATTTTTCTGAAAAACCCTGTCATATGCACATAAACTGACAGTCACCACTTATAAGCTACTACTAAATATTGTAGAAACCTAATTTTTTCCTAATTTTCTACTAATTTTCTAAGTTGCTTTGTAATGTTTTGTATTGTAAAAAGCGCTATACAAATAAACTTGAATTGAATTTAGACTCCTTTACGTTTGTAAGAGCATAAAGATGCAGTATCTTGACATACAATGTAAACAGTGATTTTTTCCCGGTATTGCTGAAACTCCCAAACAAGGTGTCTTAAAAGATAGTAGTTCAAAATCAGTTTCTTCCCAGCAATTTTTGCAGCCCATAGACTTTTTCTGAGTGATATATCTTTAGAAAGATCCAGATTCAATACAGAGTTAAAAAGCAATGGTTCTTTTCTCTTCCACAAACTTTGGGCATTGTTTAACTCTCTGGAAAACTTGAAGTTTCCATGCTTTTAGAAGTTATTCATAATATGATGTTAGTCCTGCAAGATCCAACTTGTTTATCTCCATCAGGAACAGGTGACAATCTAGTCCCATGTTGCCTGCTTTCCTCAATAAGGTACATACTATCCCAGCCCAGCCCACAAAATTCCCGTAGATTCGTCTCTGAGCCACTTGAAGTCTGAAGGTCTTTACACTAGATATGAAATCCACTAGGCCTTGTCCTCCTTCCTGTCTGTGCAGATTAGCACTGGTGCCTTTAACCAATGTTGGCCCGACCAGAAACAAAATCACCAAACATCTCTGAATTTGTCTCACAAGGTCTTCTGGGGGTTCAAGGATAATCATTCTGTGCCAAAGGGAAGAGGCTAAGAGGTTATTACATATCAACACCCTTCCCCTGTAGGACAGCTGGGGCACCAACCATTTCCAAGGAGACAACCGTGCACATACTTTCTCCAGCAGGTCCTCCCAATTTTGCTTTTTGTATTAATTTGTCCCCCAAAAAACACCTAGATATTCAAAACCTTCCATTCCCTTTTTACTTTTAACACATTGACCTCACCACACAACATCACTTTTACACCAGTTAATTTGATGGTGGCTGATGATTCCTTTCCATAACAATCTAGAGCATTCTTTACCACTTTAACATCATTATCTCCTCTGATTAAAAATGTAACATCATCCGCATATGCAGATAATTTGACAGATTGCTAGATCTTTCCTTAGTTTACATAACAAAGGTTAAATAATTATACTATAAAGTTGGCCCGAAAAGGGACAACCCTGTCTAATTCCCCTCTAAACTTTCACAGGAGTACTTAGGCCACCAGACATTTTTATTATACATGTGGCTTCAATGTACAATAACCTTATCATTGAAATAAATTTATCACTTAAGTCTCTTACTAAATGTAGATTATCTACAGTAGATCCATCTTTTATGCAGTAAGACTGATCTTTATCGGCAGACAGTCCATCTATTCCAGGTGCACGACCTACAGAGAGTGCCATAACAGCAGCCGTTACTTCTTTATAGGTAAGTTCAGTCTCTAATAATTGTCTGTGCTTTGAGGTTAAAACTGGAATATCATAAAGTATTTTAAGGTACAGTTTGTAGGACCTGCCACGAGAGGGCACACTACCAAAACAATAACAATCGCGTGGAATGATTGGGATTTGTTGTCTTCTACCCAACTGCTGACGGCCATCAATCAGACAGAAAGATAAATCATGGATTTAATGGATGAGGTAAAGTTTTATAAATGTTGTGTTTGATTTCATAATTTTCAATCGCGAGTTCAACGGTTTGCACGAGTAGATTACATACAAAGTCAATGCAAAAACGCGACCAGACTATGGATCAGACGCGTCTAGAGACGCAATGTCCCCACGTTTGACTGCTTGAAGCAAGCTAGTATTTGGTCTCCCACAACTAAAAGTAGGTCCTCTATTGTCATGCCAGGCTCTGGTACACACCTACACCTATTTCGGAGTGATAAATTATGTGGTTTGCCCGGGAATAGATGCCATCAGGGTGTCAAAAATTCCACTGGCACACAATAGAAACGTATACTTATTTTAACTTAAACTCGAATAATGATGGAGAAAGGAAAAAGAAAAAAAAAACATAAGGAAAAAAACTTTTTCACTTTTTCAAAACTTTTCAGAAGTGCACTCAGTCCTCCTCACCCTCACTCCCAACATGCAACAAGCAAAGAGAGAGAGAGAGAGAGAGAGAGAGAGAGAGAGAGAGAGAGGCGGTCACACGGTGGAGTAAGCTGTCATCAATTGTTTAGTCATATTTTTAGTAGTGCAGCAATGCAACTTGAAATAAATAATTTGGATTTTCTTTACAGTAAACTGGTGATTCAATGCTTATTAAAAATATGATGTAAATGTTGTAAATGTCGTTGTGCCTTTGTGGTGATCTAAGGTAGTCCATTGTATAGTATTACAATCTACACTCTAATAGAGTAAAAAAAAATGGTTCTAAAAAGTTTAGATTTTCTCCAAGTTAGCAGTTTTATTTATTTATTTAATTTATTTTTTTTATTGTGGGACGGAATATGAATAGGAATATTTTTGAGATTCAACCACAAACTGCACACAGTTTAGTATATACAGAAAAAAAAAAATCAAGCACTATTCCAAACATAATTTTCCCATTCCCAGTGGCATGGTTTTGACTGTATTGTACTTGAAGCTGGGCTGCAATATACTTTTACTGCCCCCAAGAGCCAGATTACAAAAGAGCAGTATAAAACAATAATTTCCAGATTAATCCAGGGCAGCAACTCAATCTCAAAAATGCAGAAACAAAAATGCATTATCCTCTTAATCTCAAAAATGCAGAAACGTTAATTCATGTGTTCATGACTTCAAGGTTAGATTATTGTAATGTTTTATTGAGTGGTTGCTCTGTGCATTTAATAAACAAACTCCAGCTGCCTGAACTCCATCTTGATAAACAAACTCCAGATTAAAGACCCATCTCTTTAACCTGGCATACACATAACACATTTTTGCATTTCTATCATTCAAATCCGTTAAAGGATTGTTAGGCAGCATTAATTACTATAGGTCAACTGGAACTGGGAATACTTCCCATAACACAGGTTGTACTCAATACATCATAAGCGCGGTGCAACAAATCCCAGACAGAAAACTGCTGAATCATTCTATTTATGATGTGCTGACACAAAGTTCAAATGATTTGCAGTGGTTTGTCGCATCCAGTGTAGATATACGATGTGACAGCAAAAATATGGCGAGTGTTACGTAAAGAAAAGTGGACACTGAAAATAGATGATTCAAATGTGAACTGGACAGTTTTGAGTGAGTGAGTGAGTGAGTGATACCATCTTTGTTATGGATGTTGGTTCGCAGTCAGTTTACGGTTTTAATGTAGTTTGCTTTAACATAATTTATTTTCAAGATCTGAGGTAAAGTATCTATTGTTGCTTTTACTATGGCTATAAAGATCATGCAAAATGATATCCAAACTCACATTAGACACTTTTAACACTGAGTAAAGCACATAATCATTACTTAAAAATTATCACTGTCATATTTTGTATGTGTTCCTGCCACAACGTCGCAGAAAATAAAAAGCAATTCTAAAACAGAACTCTGTGTAGCTTAATGTCACGTGTCACTGTTGCAGGTGGTTAGGACAAAAATTACATGGAAAATATACTTTTTATCTCATCGCGTCATGGCTGGTTGGGACACACGGTGTCAGTTTGATCCCCCCCCAAAAATCTAATTGAATCTGCAAATTAGGGAAAGCGGAGAAAAGAGATCCAGTCTAGGAATGAGCAGGAACAGTGGATTTGCATGGCAGACATGGGGATCCAGATATTTTGTTGGTTCATATATTTTTTATGTTCAACAGGCAAAGTTCTTCTGTATCTAAATGCAAAAATGTTCATAATTGTTTTAATAAAACAGACTAGTGGGGGATATATATATATATATATATATATATATATAAGGCATTTTAAGAATACTGTTCCCATCAACTGGTCAAAACACTTGAAGGTGTGCAGAGCGTGTGCGCTCTGATGTAAACAAGCACACATGAGAAGCACATCGGGAACACTTGAGAGTTTTGAGAGCACTCTTAGTTTCTCAGCCCTTACCCTGGGAACCCCATAAATAAAGCAGCTGCACTACTTACTAAAACATATTTAAATAATTTAAATAGTAATTCAGATTTGTGTATTCACTATGGTGTTCTTCACAGAGCCAAATACTTAAATATTTAGAAGAGTCTATTTATTTTCAAATATGTTTTTTTCATTATAATCTACAACATCTCCTAGATATTGTTTGAAAGTGTTTTGATTCTTTATAGTTAATTCACACTTTACATTAGGGCTTAATTAGTTACCATTAGTTGATTCATTAGTTAACAAACCACCAATGAAAAATTCTACTGAACATTCATTAATCTCAGGAATTCCAATATGTCATAACATATTGTTAAAATCTAAAGTTGCAACTGTATTATTTAATAAGCTAATATGAACTAAGACTTGTATTTTTTAACAAAGATTAAATAACTTCTGTAGCAAATGTAGCTATTGCACATTGTGAATGTTAATGGTTAACTAATGAGGTCTTATTGTAAAGTGATACCGATTGGTCTTTATAGTTCTTTTGCACTTTAATCTGTGTAAAACTTTTAAGTTTATATATCTTTCTGTATCGTTAAAGTTAACCTGTTATACTGTATTATGACCACTTTTTTAAACTAAATTTCAATACTCTAATACCGTGTATCATGACAAAAGCATGAGCAATTAACTGCAACAAGAAAATTTGATACCGACATATCCCTAATATATACACACACTCACAGGCCACTTTATTAGGTACACCTGTTCAATTGCTTGGTAACAAAGATTGCTAATCAGCCAATGACATGGCAGCAATTCAATGCATTTAGGCATTTAGATTTGGTAAAGAGGACTTGCTGAAGTTCAAAGCGAGCATTAGAATGGGGAAGAATGGTGCTTTAAGTGATTTCGAACGTGGAATAGTTGTTGGTGCCAGACGGGCTGGTCTGAGTATCTCAAAAACTGCTGATCTACTCGGATTTTCAAGCACAACCATCTCTAGGGTTTACAGAGAATGGTATAAAAAAAAGACTAAATATCCAGTGAGCGGCAGTTGTGTGGACGAAAATGCTTTGTTGTTGGCAGAGGTCAGAGGAGAATGGGCAAACTGGTTAGAGATTATATAAATGCAACAACAGTAACTCAAATAACCACTCATTACAAGCAAGGTATGCAGAATACCATCTCTGAATGCACAACATGTCGAACCCTGAAGCAGATGCACTACATCAGCAGAAGAACACACAGGGTGCCACTCCTGTCAGCTAAGAACAGGAAATGAAGGTTACAATTCCCGCAGGCTCACCAAATTGGACATTAGAAGATTGGAAAAACGTTGCCTGGTCTGATGAGTCTCGATTTCTGCTGTAACATTCAGATGGTAGGGTCAGAATTTGGCATAAACAACATGAAAGCATGGATCCATCCTGCCTTGTCTCAATGGTTGTGATGTAATGGTGTGGGGGATATTTTCTTGGCACAGTTTGGGCCCCTTAGTACCAACTGAACATCATTTAAATGACACAACCTACCTGATTATTGTTGCTGACCATGTCCAACCCTTTATGACTGAAGTGTACCCATCTTCTGATGGCTACTTCCAGCAGGATAATGCACCATGTCACAAAGCTAATCTCATCTCTTCTTGAATATGAAAATGAGTTCAATTTACTCAAATGGCCCCCACAGTCACCAGATCTCAACCCAATAGAGCAGCTTTTGGATGTGGTGGAACATGAGATTCGAATCATGGATTTGCAGCCGACAAATCTGCAGCAACTGCATGATGCTATAATGTCAATATGGATCTCTGAGGGATGTTTCCAACACTTTGTTGAATCTATGCCACAGAAAATTAAGGCAGTTCTGAAGGCAAAAGGGATCTAGCAATCTAGCTAATAAAGTGGCCAGTGAGTGTATGTATACTGTATATATATGGTTGGAGAGTTTGACTCCTAACCCTAAGGTTGTGGATTCGAGTCTCGGGCCGGTAATACCACGACTGAGGTGCCGTTGAGCAAGGCACCGAACCAGAGGTGGGTAGTAACGAGTTACATTTACTTCGTTACATTTACTTGAGTAAGTTTTTGGGGTAACTAATACTTTTCGGAGTATATTTAAAGATGGGTACTTTATACTCTTACTTGAGTAAATTTTTGGGGAAAAATCTGTACTTTTGCTTCGTTACTGTGGGCGACGCTGCTCTCGTTACTTTATCTTAATGCAATAAAGGTTATAAATGCTTCAGTTTATTTCAAACGCGCCGTCTACTTTTCTCTGGGCAATGAGCGATGCCCATTCACGAATGATTCATTCTTTTGAGTCAATTCTGTTCAAAGGCTTGATCAAACCAATTGGCAAACGAGTGAATTGGTTCATGAATCAGTTTGAATGAGTCGTTCAGTTCCCTGCCGCACGCGCTGAGCGTCTGAAGTGGTTCACTCGGAGTTGTAACGTTTAACATCAGCAGCGTTGAAAACGTGGCTGGAACTGCACTGAATTGAAAGCAAATCTGCAAAGGCTATTATTTGCTAGCGATGGAGATCCTTATTAGATGAACACCGCGTGTGCTGTCTACTGTTTAACAGGTAATAACTTGGGCTACATTCGATTACAGTACACGATACCACTGTGACATTAGTTTGTTGTAACGTTACGTGTGTGGCTTATAACAGAGGGGAGTCAAGTTGAATGCAGCTTCCAAAAGACAAAAAATAGCCGATTAAGATTTTATTAATTTTAATACAATCACACCGTTGCGAGTACGTTCAGCGAGTCATATTATCAGCTGCTAAATTCAGATCTGTGATCGCTTGCTGGCGCTGAGCCAGAGATAGATGTGTTTTTACAGCGCTGCGCATTATAACCAATCACACATGATTCTGTTGAGCTTATTAAAGCATTGGCCAATCAGAGGTGTTCAGATGAGTCATCGCTAAAATGCCGGTGCTTCCTTCACTCGCTCACTGACTGAATACCTCTTTCAGGCAAAATCTCTCTTTTCAGAAACAACAAAGTGCAGATGTGTGTACGAATCTTTAATTAAGATATTGATTTCACTGTGTTAACAGTTTCAGTGATTTTAATGGGAGTTTCTGAGAGTGATTGAAATCTAGACTGTCAGTGAAAATTATCTTTAATAATGTAAATGTTATTTGCTCTCTTTCTGAACAATGAAAGATTAGTAGCAATATTTATATCACATTAACTTTCAATGTTAAATTCACATTTAATATAAAGTCAGTCGTATTAAAAATATGTTATGGCATGACACCTATATCTGTTACTTAAGTAAACAGACAGGGTTTTATAATAAATTACATAAATTGGAGTAAAGGCTGATGAAATATATACATTTATACACACACACATACATTACATACATTTTATCTATATATATAAATAAAAATAGGCTCAGTATATATGACCCAAAGTAACTAGTAACTAACTACTTGAGTAGATTTATTATCCGATACTCTTTTACTCTTACTCAAGTAACTATTCAAGACTAGTACTTTTACTTTTACTTGAGTAAATATTTCTAGAAGTACTTTTACTTTTACTTGAGTACAGTTTTTGGGTACTCTACCCACCTCTGCACCGAACCCCCAATTGCTGCCCGGGCGCCGCAGCATTAATGATGCACACTTCTCCGGGTGTGTGTTCACAGTGTGTGTTCACTGCTGTGTGTGTGCACTTTGGACAGGTTAAATGAGGAGCATGAATTCTGAACATGGGTCACCATACTCGGCTGTATGTCACGTCACTTTCACTTTCACTTTCACTTAAATTTTATCAAAATGTCCCGAGGGAACTATTAAACCTTAAAGAAATCCTTTATGAGTGAATAGCACAAATTACCAATCACAACAACTGAAATAGGATAATTCTGACCACAGTCGTTGTAATGTGGAAAGAAAAGAAATGCAATACTGAACCTAGCTCTTTGTTGACTTTCTTTTACCACTGATGTTACTTTCTTTAATTCAGTCATGTTAGCCAATAGCCGAATATCATTGTTTCAGCAGACTCACATATGATAATCTGTATTCCCTCACAAAACAACCACTATAGCAGCACTTCACAAGAAAGAGAGATAGATGAGGATAAATGGATGATGGAGGGTGTTACTGTACCATTCTGCATGGGATCATCTTTCCAGCGGGAGGTGCATTTGTCTGGTTGCTCTAAAAAAAATGGGAGAGGCACATTATACTTTATTATAAAGCCATTTAAAAGAAAGGGAGAGAGAAATAGCTTGGAAACACCGTTTTGAAACAGCAGCTTCAAGATTCGACAATAAGGATGGTCTGAGGGCCAGTGTGAGAGAGGTTTGAGGTCAATTCAACCGCACCGTCTATGTGTTATAGGAAACTCAGAAGAAACCTGAGACAAATATGTATACATACATACTGTAATGTTTTGGATCAGTAAACTTTTTTTATATTTTTTAAATGAGTCTTTTATGCTCGTTTATTTGATAAAAAATATAGATTTAAAATAGCTGCAAGCAGCGTTGAAAGGGCCTTTGTACCTGGAGCCACATTCACCTGGTGACCTTAGCAAAACTGAATGGTGGGTTTTATGCATTCAAAGTGGTAAATATAGCAGGAATATTTCAAAGTCATTTATATATGACAAAATTCCTGCTGGTGACACTATGACTATAACTGAATGTGGGCATGAAGATGTCTTCAGGCCAGGACTTTTATCAAACATGTGAAGTTTGGTGCAGATTGAACACATTGGTCATGGAAGTTGTTGTAACACAGCCATACAATATCCGATCAGGCACCTGCTGGCAACAGGAAATTGCTTATTTTACACTAACTTAAACATGCAAAGTCCAAACTGCTCCAAACTTCACATTTGGTAAGAATCCTGGTTTGAAAACATCTACATGCCAATAATAAGTTACAGCGCCACCTCTTGGCAACAAGATGTATCATGATTTACACTCACTCAAGCATACCATGTTCAATCTGAACCAAACTTCACATTTGAATAAAAATCCTGGCCTGAAGACATTTGCATGCCAATATTCAGTCATAGTGTATGGAAGCATATGGGTAGCAATATTCAATTTGGAATGTAATATGCAAAATGACAATGCAATATGTAAAATGGCAATGCATTTCTGTATTTACATTTTCCAATACATTTGTGCAACGTTTGGTGCAAAATTAACCCGAATTATGTGCCCAGCTACATCTGATTCAAATATTATGCTAATTAACAGTGAGTGTAGTTTCAGACATTACAGTGCTTCACTCGCACTGACTCTTATTCTGTCTCAAAGAATGAAAAGACCGAGTTGAAGGTGGAGCGATTCGACCAATCAGATGAAAGCAGCGTTTCAGCTCCGCCCACAAGTGCGAATGAAATATTGAAGCCATAAACCGAAATGATCAAAACGTACACGGACCAACTGTCTTGTCCATGTTCTCTTACTTAAATCCTCTTCTTGAGATTTGAGTCTCTGACCTTCTGCAAGCCCCTTGTTCATGCAGTGATTGACATGGCGCGAGGGGGCGGAGACGTGATTGGCTCGGAATGCATTTTCAATGTGCACATTGAATTTTGCTACATTCATTGCGGGACACTGAATGAAAATGCAATCGTAAGTGTCTTGAGTTTGAGTGTTAATGCATTTAAGAAAAATAGCATTGAAATGATAATTTTGCCACAGTTTTTGCTTGAACATGTTATACATATCTAATCATTTCTGTAATACATTTTAATTTTGCAACTTATAAAGCGTTACAATTAGTATTCATTTTACATATTAAAACTGGTGTATGAAATGGCAAATGAAAATGATGTAATTTAATTTTCATTTTGCACCAAACGTTGCACAAATGTATTGGAAAATGTAAATGTAAATACAGAAATGCATTGCCATTTTACATATTGCATTGTCATTTTGCATATTACATCCCAAATTGAATATTGCTACCCATACGCTTCCATAATAGTGCCACCTTCTGGCAGCAGGAATTTTGACACATAAATGACTGACATATTCCTCCTATATTTACCACTTTGAAAGCATATTGCCCACCGATTTCCTGAGGCCACTGGGTGGAGGTGGCTCCGGGTGCGAGCGCCCTTTCAATGGTGCTTGCAGCTTTAATTTATATGTATATATATTTATCATAATCTCAGTATGAGCTCTGAAAATATGGCCATAAGTAAAAATCGTAACTATCTAGATTTTAGAAAAACTAAATATCACAAATACAAATTTTTATTGAGCCCTGAAGAAAGCAAGGCAAAAATAAAAGAGACTTGCTTTTGCTCTTATTGGTACTCTTGTCATCCAGGATCCTTTGGTCAGAATTATCAATGTGATGGCACAATCACAGATCACAATGTACATCACAGAATGAGAATGCCAGCAATCAGCATATCTCTGGCTGAGCTCCAAAACGCATACTCAGTGAGAAGGGACTTAGAGATGGTTAACCTAAAAATGACAATTTGATGTTTATCTGCTTACCCCCAGGGCATCCACGATGTATGGACGTTGTTTCTACAGTAGAAAACAAACAGAGATTTTTAACTAAAATTGTTGTAGTCTGTCAGTCGCATAATGTAAGTAGATGGGATTTACGGCTTTGAGAGTAATAAAACATACACAAACAAAAGCAAATTAAACCCTGCGGCTTGTGATGATACATTGATGTGTAAAGACACAAAACAATCAGTCTGTGCAAGAAACTGAACAGTGTTTATATCATTTTTATTTATTTTTTTACCTCTAATGTCTGAACTATCCTGAGCATGTCCATGTCTTCAGCCTGTGCGTGACTTATTGGATGCAGACTTATAAGTACATTACTGCCACCTACCTTTCAAATGGACCATTGACCCTCTAGAGATCGTAGATAGAGTGTTAATGGTCCATTTAAGAGGTAATGCACTTATAGGTCTGCGATCCGCCATAAAATAAGAAGAAGAAGAGGACGAAGAAGAAGAAGACACCTCACGTGTAGGCTGAAGAAGAACACGCGAACGTGCTGAGGACACACTCAGGACAGTTCAGACATTTTGCAGTGAAAATCAGAGGTAAAAAAACTATATAAATACTGTTCAGTTTCTTGCACAGACCAATCGTTTTGTGTCTTTACATATCAATGTATCGTCATGAGCCGCAGGGTTTAATTTGGTTTTGTTTGTGTATCTTTTATTACTCTCAAAGCCGTGATTCCCATCCACTTACATTATACGACTGAGAGTGTGGTTTGAATTAAAAATCTCAGTTTGTGTTCTACTGTAGAAACAAAGTCACCTACATCTTGGATGCAGTAAGCAGATAAACATCAAATTGATTTTTGGATGAACTATCCCTTTAATTTCAATAAGTACTTACTCAACGGAGTGCAAAAAGAGTCTGTACTCTACAGCCTGGTCGCATTAAGTATGAATGTGATCAAGACATCATCTGCCATGTTGATATTATCATGAACTTATGACATTATAACAAGTCCAAAAACTTAAAAGATATGAGCGACAAGTTTAATCAATCTATCTATAAATACTTTGATGTTGATGAAATTAGCTAATTTTGTGGTCTTGTTGAAGACACAGTTGCTCTTTTATTTTGTGATTTCATCCCTTAGACATATAAATAACTGCAATTTTTTTATGCATTATGATTATATGAATATTATGATTATTCAAATATATTATACCTCATCACTGTGCTTTTTTTCTGTGTATATAATCTCATTCTATGATGTACGCAAACCCATTATATATATATATATATATATATATTTTTTTTTCATTATGATTGTTCATTGTTAAAGATACAACCATCTTTCCCTGAGCTTGTTATTTTATTTACAATTTAATTTACAATTTAATTTTTTTTACTGAAGATTGTTTTAGCAAAACAAGTGAAATGTAATTTGTCTTGACATATGCCATAGCTATGCATGACTACACACTAGACAAACGCAGCCAAGGAATGAATTATTGCATACAGTAAGTTAATTAAATAAATATATTTTATTTTAAAATAATTAATACAAGTAACAATCACAATCACATATACAGTACAAGTCAACAACACATGAAACAAAGCTGTATTCAAACTTATTGTTTTAATAATCACATATTTACAGGCAGTGAATCCCACATCCTTCTGCCTCAACACAGCTGTGCCAGTTCTGCAGCTGACCACTGTGTCCACCTTCCCCTGTCTTTGCCATCCATCATGTCCCTCACCGCTGCAGTGAGACTGCAATCTGATCATGGATGGGAAAGGAACAGGGAGGCTGTTCTTTATGGAAGCATATGAGTAGCATTATTCAATTTGGGATGTAATATTCAAAATGACAATGCAATATGTAAAATGGCAATGCATTTCTGTATTTACATTTACATTTTCCAATACATTTGTGCAACGTTTGGTGCAAAATGAAAATGAAAATTAATTTTCATTTGCCATTTCATACACCAGTTTTAATATGTAAAATGAATACTAATTGTAACGGTTTATAAGTTGCAAAATTGAAATGAAAATGTATTACAGAAATGATTAGATATGTCTAACATGTTCAAGCAAAAACTGTGTCAAAATGATAATTTAAATGCTATTTTTCTTAAATGCATTAACACTCACAGTCAAGACACTTACGATTGCATTTTCATTCAGTGTCCCGCAATGAATGTAGCAAAATTCAATGTGCACATTGAAAATGCATTCCGAGCCGATCACGTCTCCGCCCCCTCGCGCCATGTCAATCACTGCATGAACAAGGCGGGGCTTGCAGAAGGTCAGAGACTCAAATCTCAAGAAAAGGATTCAAGTGAGAGAACATGGACAAGACAGTTGGTCCGTGTACGTTTTGATCATCTCGGTTTATGGCTTCAAAATTTCATTCGCACTCGTGGGCGGAGCTGAAACGCTGCTTTCATCTGATTGGCCGAATCGCTCCAGGTCTTTTCATTCTTTTCAGGCAGAATAAGAGTCAGTGCGAGTGAAGCACTGTAATGTCTGAAACTACACTCACTGTTAATTAGCATAATATTTTAATCAGATGTAGCAGCAGGGCCGGATTAACCATAAGGGCAACTGGGCAATTGCCCAGGGCCCCAAGACCTCTTAAGGGCCCAGGGCAGCAAGGGCACGAGCAAAATACTGTATCTGGTAATCTCCCACTTTATATTAAACAAACTGTCAACACGGGCTTTTGCGCTACACAGAGAGACGCTGCGCTGCCTATGACTTTGAACGTGAGTTGAGAGCGGTTGAGAGTCAGTCTCATGCGGAATGACCAATGAAGAGAGGGCCTCAAGTTAAGACCCTCTCCTCGTTGGTCAGTCCGCATGAGGTGTGTCAAATGTTACGCCAAGCGGGTTACGTCAGGCGTTGCTACAACAGATACAAATCTGACATGGAGAAGCTAAGTGGGAGCGCGAAGCGGAAATTAAAAAAGGAAAAGGACATCAGAAACGCAGAAAATGTAAAGTATATACCTAAAATAGGTAATTTCTTCACTTCTGTTAATGTTGCCGACAGTTCTGTTAAGTCAGCTTCCGTCAACGACGAGGACAACTCAGCTAGCCAGGACTTTTCTACAAGATGCCAAATGAAAGCAAACATGCACTTCCTCATTATTTAGGATTAAAATTGTGTGTTTTGCCAGGTTTTGTAGTATTTATTTTTATCTTGTCTTCTAGAGAGAAATTGTGTCACAGACACGGCTCTGCACTTTCTATTTTAGCTATTGGACATGAACTTGTTAGTGGCCTTGATTTTGAAGATGTTATACTGTACACCAGTTTGCACAGTCAAAGTCCAGAAAAAAGCCATTGTAAGATGTGTTTGCCAAATGAAGGCATTTCAAATTCAAACATGCACTTCCTCATTATTTAGGACTAAAATTGTGTGTTTTGCCAGATTATGTAGCATTTATTTCTGTCTTGTCTTCTTCAGAGAAATTGACAGATTTCTAAATGTTTATGTAGCACTACAATGTTTAACTGGTTAATTGTGCTGTGATATGTTGTTGTTCTATTTTAAAACAAGTTAAAATGAGCTTAGGATAAAAATGTTTATGAGCAGATAATAGTGATACTGCATTTTATTTATTTATTTTTTCCTTGAGGTGTCAGCTTTATTAAAATGCTGTATATTGTTGTGGAGGGATAACTGTCAGTTTTCATATTGTTTGTGTTGGACTAATAACTTGATTGCCTTGTTGAATTCTGAGGAGACAGGGTCACCCTGTCAGGGTGATTTCTGCTTAAAATGAGCTGAGGACCAAAATGTTTCTTGATGTGTTGTCTGTGGTCTTCTGTTATAGCTATAACATTTCTATTGGGAATAAATGTTGTTAAATAAACAATGGTTTGAAAGTGGTTGCTTATTTATTCATTTTTGTGAAAATGGAGGATATTTCCCTCCCTCTCAATGTAGTGGGTCAATTTTACCAGATTATACAGATGCTGATGTGTTTTGTTTTCATAGCATTATATGTGAGTGAATGTCTTTGATAGGGGACATAGTAGTGCATTTGTAGTTCTATGAGCATTTAAATATTTGTAAATCAAAATACACCTGATGACAGTTAGAATTTGAAGTATTGAGTATATTTACTGTATATTACAGTAATATATTCTGTATATGACCATATTATGGTGATCCCGTGATGATGGGGCCCTTGAATATTGTTGCCCAGGGTACAACAAAGTGTTAATCTGGCCCTGTGTAGCAGGGCACATAATTCGTGCTGCTGCGACCTGCAAATTATTTCTAGGTTGTAGTATTGTATGAATATTGTCCCACTGATAAATACAGTGCAAATAGTTCTCTCTCTTTGGATAAAAGTGAAGTGGAAATAAAAATCAATAATAGACTGAACAGTTCCATGTCTGTAACATTTACCACTCTCATCTTTTAAGTCATAAGGCACTAGGTATGTGTGTGACATTAATAAATAATTGTAAAAATTAATATTGTTACATTTCTAAATAAAAATAGTAAAATTAGCTCTGTGCTGCTCAGTGCTCCTGTAGCCTACCCCAGAGCGCCCTCTCGCGACTGTAGACGGTAATGTTTTCTCTTGGTTCTGAATAAATGCGACTTATATGTTTTTTTCCTTGTCATGACGTATTTTTGGACTGATGTAACTTATACCGAAAAATACGGGTAACATTATTATTATTATTTATTATGAGAGTAATTGACACAGGCTAGAGCTTTAATGTTTCACCAAATTCAGCTCAGATCTTCTGACTCGTGTTGCTGTATAACTGGCCAGACTTACCTTCCCAAAAAAATCCTATTTAATTTTATTTCATGAATTTAACTATATTTATTTCCACTTCACTGTTATCCAAAGAGACAGAACTATTTGCACAGTTTTTATCAGTGGGATAATATTTATACAATACAGTATACAACCTAGAAATAATTTAACGGGGTCTCTTGCAAGTCGCAGCAGCACGAATTATGTGCCCTGCTACATCTGGTTAAAATGTTATGCTAATTAACAGTGAGTGTAGTTTCAGACATTACAGTGCCTCACTCGCACTGACTCTTATTCTGCCTGAAAGAATGAAAAGACCGAGCTGAAGCTGGAGCGATTCGACCAATCAGATGAAAGCAGCGTTTCAGCCCCGCCTACCAGTGCGAATGAAATATTGAAGCCATAAACCGAAATGATCAAAACGTACACGGACCAACTGTCTTGTCCATGTTCTCTTACTTAAATCCTCTTCTTGAGATTTGAGTCTCTGACCTTCTGCAAGCCCCTTGTTCATGCAGTGATTGACATGGCGCGAGGGGGCGGAGACGTGATTGGCTCGGAATGCATTTTCAATGTGCACATTGAATTTTGCTACATTCATTGCGGGACACTGAATGAAAATGCAATCGTAAGTGTCTTGAGTTTGAGTGTTAATGCATTTAAGAAAAATAGCATTTAAATGATAATTTTGCCACAGTTTTTGCTTGAACATGTTAGACATATCTAATCATTTCTGTAATACATTTTCATTTTAATTTTGCAACTTATAAAGCGTTAAAATTAGTATTCATTTTCCAAATTAAAAATGGTGTATGAAATGGCAAATGAAAATTATGTAATTTAATTTTCATTTTCATTTTGCACCAAACGTTGCACAAATGTATTGGAAAATGTAAATGTAAATACAGAAATGCATTGCCATTTTACATATTGCATTGTCATTTTGAATATTACATTTCAAATTGAATAATGCTACCCATACGCTTCCATAGTTCTTGACTGAGTACACAGAGAGGATGAGAAAGTCCACGATGACGCCCCTGTACCACAGATCCTTGAAGCAAGAGAGAAGAGGGAGAACACAAATGGGACAATCCGGCTGCCACATGTATGTGCCTGATCTCCATGAGAATCACTACCTGTAAAACATTTACACAGGTTAAAACGTTTTACAATTCATGTTGTCAGCTTTCCAATTCTTGCCAAATTTAATTTCATATGTTTAAAATTACATTCTCATTTTTGTTAAAGCTTCATTACTTTTGAGGTAAGGTGGGCTAAACTACTGAACTGGTAAACAGAAGGTTACTGGTTTGATCTCTGCAGTCAGCACCACCAGTATATCCTTCTTCGAGGCTCTTTACTCCAGGTTCCTGTAATAAGAGCTCAATGGAGCCTGACTTTCAAAAGATTCATGACATTATTTGATGGTTCTTTTGAAGCTTCTGAAACTCGAGCTCCATTGACTGGTGTTTTATGAACAGAAACCAGCGGAACAAACTTGACCAAAACCACATCCTCAATGTCTTTTTCTAGATGCTCTGGCTGGCTCTGAGCGCACTGAGGATGAAGAGGCCACAGCAACATCTGGTCCATATGAGGCAGTGAGGGCAGGTGGAGGGTCTCATCCTCGGCTGCTGTGGGCTCTCCGTCCTCAGTGCTCACACCAGTCTGTAGAATAAAATAACATAAAACAAGTTTTAACAGCACAATGCCAAATGATTTCTGTATTAGAAGTAACCAGATTGGTTACACTTTATTTTGATGGTCCACAAGACATTCTACTAACTATACGTAACTTTGTAACTACATGTCAACTACATGTCAACTAAATCTCATTATTTGCAACTACATGTCTACTAACTCTCAGAGTAGACTGTTAGGGTAGGTTTAGGGTTAGCTGAATAAGTTGACAAAGAAAGTGTTAGAGGATATTAAGCAGATGGTCTACTAATACTCTACTAACTGCTAGCTGACATGTAGTTGCAAAGTTACTTACTGTTAGTAGAATGTCTAAAGTGGACTATCGAAATAAAGTGTTACTACAAAATTACCTTACTTTATATTTTTGTTTCAGATTTTACTTTTTTTTTTCCCACAAATGCCGCTGTTACCTTTCCTTGCAGGTCCTGCTCCACCACAAAAGCTCTGCAGCAAATGAACACAAAGAATCAGAAAAGTGCTGCAATAGCTCTGTCTGAAAGTATAATAATTACTTAAGGATTAACAAGATGTTTGATTAAGTCTGTAGTATACTCACTCAAAGCCTTTGATGGCAGCATTCCTTCATCAGTCACTCTTTCCCAGATAAACACACGTGTGTCTTATCTGTCCCTGTAACATCCAAACAAGAGTCAAGTTTCCTCTGTGATTTATCTGTTCAAAACTACATGTTTCCAGTCAGGTGTTAAACAGACATTTAGTAAGCCTCTTTAAGACGTGCATGTGCTTATTGGAGCTCCCCAGTTTGCTATACATGATAAAACCTGTTTTTACAGCAAAATCACAAATATACTACACTATTTAGCATCTTTACAACTTCCGTAATTCAACAGTTTACTCTACAGCAGTTCAACAAATATTATTTTAACACAAGGAACCATGTTTTTGGTTCGTAATACTCACATTTGTAAATACCCTCGTTGCTGTTCTCCGCTCAGTTCGATGATGGTGTATCCTCTCCCGTGGCCTCCTGGGATAGAAAAGTGTCCATTGGATGAGCTCTTCAGAATCTGGGCTGAAGCAGCAGGACATCCAGGGATTTCTTGCCTACTCCTTCATGAATACTGAGGTTTCGGACATACTACTCTCTTCAAGTACTCTTTTCTCCTACTACTGTATGCAGTAGTTACGTTGGCATATTCGGATGCAACTTAAGTATACGCTCATCTGAATCTCACAATAATTAGTACAGCATGCAGGTAATTCTCGTCTACTCTTTCACAATTATTCAGACATACTATTTTTGTTCACCTACTGCTTTTTGCCTACTATAGATATAGTAGGGAAGTATACGGTTTCTGTGTCTGAGTGAATGTGCCATCTAAGACAATGCCTTCAGTTGTGGCTCTTTTTTTTTTTTACAAAAATACAAAAGATAAAGCAATCAGGACACTGAGAGTCGGACATGATTCAGCTGTAAAGGAACATCACTCTTTACATTTACTCAATCCCAGAATCAATTATGATAAAAAAAAAAAAAAATTAATAGTTCTCCTTTTTTCCCTCTTTTTTTTTGTGTGTGTCCCTTCTGTGTTTCTCATATTGCTTCACAACTAATAATATTTTTTTTTTATATTTGTTACAATAGTTGATTATTTCCTAAAATGTATTTCCCAATATTGATTTGGATTCAACTGTGCATTAATATACTTATTTTGAACAGGGCAACTGCAGGCCAAATGATTAACTGTATGTAGCTGCATACCCAAAACAAGGTGAGAAGCATGATCCCGTAGCAACAGGATAACAAATCTGTCAACACTGCACAGTGAGTCAGAATGAATGCTCTGGAACAAACTAACCGGGAACATACTTTACTCATATGAAACAGAGAGGAGAAACTAACAAGATGCAATCAATCCTTTCTCTGTTAAACCAAAGTTGGTGGAACGCCAAAAAAAAGAAAGAAAAAAATGATGGGATTCTCCCTATGCAGATGAGACAGGTGAAGTGTGTTGTGAGTTTATTTTGATTTTTTTTTTACATTACCTGACATACTGTTGTATATTAGGCCTTCAACATCATGCTGTTATCCTCCACGGACTCGCTGATATCTTACACACAAAGTCAAAAGAACAACAACAAATAAGAACACAGCAGAATTCATGCAGTAATTCTGACAACACCTCTGTTCTGTGGCTCTGAATGAAATTTTCCATGGCCTACCTTGTCCTTTGTGATATCAGAGTCGTTCCAGAGTGGATTGGAGCAGCAGAGGCTGAAGAGACATGCAGAATGAGAGAGTTACACTTGCATAATGCATGAAAACAGTCTTCATCAGAGGAGGGCAAATAAGGATACGCATTAAACAATGGGCACAGCAGAAGTACTAAATACTGAACTGCTCATGTTATTATTGGTGTTTGGTAGATCATGCACTTGCTTTTACGTTTTTCTCATACTTAGGGGCTGATCTGAACAAACTAGCTTTGCACTTAATCTTGCATGGCATACACTTAAAAGGTTCACGCTAAAGAAAACCAAAATTCTATTAATCTTCTGGAATACAACAATTCTGAAATAAAAGAGCATGCAATGCAGAGTCATGGGTTTGATTCTGAAACAATGCAAGAACTCCTGTATGTCAAGATCCTGAGTGTGATGAGTCATTTTGTGTAAAAGATTAGAAAGCAATGCAATAGAATACAATAGAATGCAAATTGTAAAAAAAGGACATTTATTAAAACTAAGCGGCACACATTTACTCTCTATGAACTTCTGCAGATTCTTGACATCAAACGATTTGCTGTTTCTGTCTGTGCAGTGCTTGAGGTTAGAAAAACACTGGAAATAAGGTTTCTTTTATCTCTGATGATTTCTGTCTAATGTCTCAACAGTTTTGAGTGGTTCAGTGCTGATATTTTATGAATCAGTAAAATTGTAAGAAGCTGTTATTGAGGTACAGAAGAGCCCATATCAGACACAACAACATGTCAGTGAGCACTGACTGTTACTCAATTCAGAATGAAAAGAACACAAATGGAGATATTTTGAAGAATGTTGGGAAACAAACAGTTGACGGTAGCAATTGACTTCCATAGTATTTTTTTCCATGCTACTGAAATCAATGGCTACTGTCAACTGTTTGGTTACTAACCTTCTTAAAAATATATTTTGTCTTCAAAAGAAGAAAGAAACTTATCATGATTTAACAACGATAATAAAAATAGAACAAATCACTTCAAATAGAAAAGCCACATGCGAGACGACGTGTTACACACAAACAAAACCAGACAAAAGAAAGGTGAAAACAGAGCAACTTAATTACTGGACAAATGAGGGAAATAATGACCAACATCAGTGCAGATCAAACTAATTACCACAGGAAACTACTGAAAACTAATTAAAAGGCCATTATAACGAAAATAACAACAGAAAGACAGCCTGTGACAGTGAGAAAATAATGACAGGATTTTCATTTTTGGGTGAACCATCCCTTTAACTGGCTAAATGTAAGAAATAAAAAAATCAATCAATCACCGTTCTGTATGAATAAAGATGTAAGAAAGACTGAACTTTTTTGAAATTGTAAAAAGTATGAAGTTTACCAAACAGAAAGTACACCTAGGTTACTTAGGACACTTACCGTTTGAGGAATATCATTACTGCGCTGGAACACAAATACTGTAAAAAGAGATTCTGTTGTCTCTCAGACAGAGGGTAAAAGTGCAGAGTTTGAAACTCTAACCGCTGTTGTTACAGGACACACTGCTGCCAAGAGAAAAAGGCTCATTTCACCACAGAATGACGCCGAGTACACCACACACAACAGACTGAACAAGAGCAAAGGCAACTGACACCGCTTCCCTCGGAAAGATCTGAATTTCAGAGAAAACCAATCTACAAAGATCAAACTTTAAATTACAAGATCTACTGAGCTTCTAAACCCTTGCAAGAACAAAAATTAAACAAACAAAATGTTTGCCAGAAGCTCTTCACCGGAGAAACTTCAGCCTGCAGTATATATACAAATATGTGCAACACCTAGCAAAACAATATTCTGGAAAATATCTGCGTCTACGATTCTTTGTCAAAATGCTATATTTACTCTCATAAAAATATAAATATCTGCCACCACTGGCAAAGTTATTTAGAAAACCATAGTGAATAGTTATGACAAAACAGTGGCAACAATGGGTAATCTATCACTTTCAGCTGTCTTTTCAAGGAAGACAGTGTGATTATTAAAATGCACAAATGTGAGTAAATGTGATTATTCATATTCAATTTTGTGAACAGAGAAAGTAGATTAAAGTGGAAAGACTATAAGAATGCAAAACCAATCATTAGTGACATTGACTGATGTGTTGCAGATGTTTCGAAGAGGTGCACATCATATTGAAGACTGTTATAATAATGGAAATTTCAGAACTGAAAAGGGGTCCGTGTATCTTTTGGTCATTTGATTTTCTATTTAAAAATAAATAAAGATAAACGAGAAACGGTTTGATTTTCGTTTTTTAGTTTTGTTTAAGAAACGGAAAATGAAAATGTAGCTGGATTTTTCGTATTTTTGTTTGTGGGTAAAAAATGAGATTATGCTTTAATATTTGTTTGAATGTGTGGGCGGGGCTGAAACCCCCCTTTCATCCGTCTGTTCTGCACCGAAAAGCAGGAAACCGCAAGCTCGGTTCATTTTCACCAGCAGAGAAGCGGCAGACAGCAGAGCTTATTAATCCTGCCGATTCTTTGCTAGTGGTGCTTGCAAGATAAAATAATAATAATAATAATAATAATAATAATAATTAATTAATTAAATTAATAATAAAATAAAAAATAATATTATATTTTTCCAGCTGCTGCATTGTTATTGACAAAGCAGACTTGACAACTTTATTCATAAAACGCCATTTGAATTTTACTTTAGTCGTGATCTACAATGACATGGAATAAAATATAGGCCTACTACTAATTTTTTGCCTACTTATTTTATTCTAGGCCATTCATAAAAAAATAAAATGGGAAAAACCCAACCCCGCATTTATAATAAAATTTATATTAAAATAAGTTACAACCCGAATTCCGGAAAAGTTGGGACGTTTTTTAAATTTTAATAAAATGAAAACTAAAAGACTTTCAAATCACATGAGCCATTATTTTATTCACAATAGAACATAGATAACGTAGCAAATGTTTAAACTGAGAAAGTTTACAATTTTATGCACAAAATTAGCTCATTTCAATTTTGATTTCTGCTACAGGTCTCAAAATAGTTGGGACGGGGCATGTTTACCATGGTGTAGCATCTCCTTTTCCTTTCAAAACAGTTTGAAGACGTCTGGGCATTGAGGCTATGAGTTGCTGGAGTTTTGCTGTTGGAATTTGGTCCCATTCTTGCCTTATATAGATTTCCAGCTGCTGAAGAGTTCGTGGTCGTCTTTGACGTATTTTTCGTTTAATGATGCGCCAAATGTTCTCTATAGGTGAAAGATCTGGACTGCAGGCAGGCCAGGTTAGTACCCGGACTCTTCCACGATGAAGCCATGCTGTTGTTATAGCTGCAGTATGTGGTTTTGCATTGTCCTGCTGAAATAAACAAGGCCTTCCCTGAAATAGATGTTGTTTGGAGGGAAGCATATGTTGCTCTAAAACCTTTATATACCTTTCAGCATTCACAGAGCCTTCCAAAACATGCAAGCTGCCCATACCGTATGCACTTATGCACCCCCATACCATCAGAGATGCTGGCTTTTGAACGGAACGCTGATAACATGCTGGAAGGTCTCCCTCCTCTTTAGCCCGGAGGACACGGCGTCCATGATTTCCAACAAGAATGTCAAATTTGGACTCGTCTGACCATAAAACACTATTCCACTTTGAAATAGTCCATTTTAAATGAGCCTTGGCCCACAGGACACGACGGCGCTTCTGGACCATGTTCACATATGGCTTCCTTTTTGCATGATAGAGCTTTAGTTGGCATCTGCTGATGGCACGGCGGATTGTGTTTACCGACAGTGGTTTCTGAAAGTACTCCTGGGCCCATTTAGTAATGTCATTGACACAATCATGCCGATGAGTGATGCAGTGTCGTCTGAGAGCCCGAAGACCACGGGCATCCAATAAAGGTCTCCGGCCTTGTCCCTTACGCAGATTTCTCCAGTTTCTCTGAATCTTTTGATGCTGTTATGCACTGTAGATGATGAGATTTGCAAAGCCTTTGCAATTTGACGTTGAGGAACATTGTTTTTAAAGTTTTCCACAATTTTTTTACGCAGTCTTTCACAGATTGGAGAGCCTCTGCCCATCTTTACTTCTGAGAGACTCTGCTTCTCTAAGACAAAGCTTTTATAGCTAATCATGTTACAGACCTGATATCAATTAACTTAATTAATCACTAGATGTTCTCCCAGCTGAATCTTTTCAAAACTGCTTGCTTTTTTAGCCATTTGTTGCCCCTGTGCCAACTGTTTTGAGACCTGTAGCAGGCATTAAATTTTAAATGAGCTAATTAAGTGGATAAAAGTGTAAAATTTCTCAGTTTAAACATTTGCTACGTTATCTATGTTCTATTGTGAATAAAATATTGGCTCATGTGATTTGAAATTCCTTTAGTTTTCATTTTATTAAAATTTAAAAAACATCCCATTTTTTCCGGAATTCGGGTTGTAGGTTTTCCCCATAATTAGTCTACTTTAAATGTTTTAATTATAGGCTATAGGCTACTTAGAATTATGAACTGAATTCACGAATTCTGTAGATGACCATATGAATATAGTGATGGTGTGACATTACAGATAATGAGTTCAGACGGGAAACATTGCACCTCTCTAGGTTTCATATGAATTACATAGGCCTAAACATAAAATTATTATTATTGCTTTTCTATTTAAATGGCTTATTTTAAAAGTAGACATGTCCAGCTAGACATGGTTCGTCTGATACATAAACATGGTTAAATTCTGACGTTTCAGAAAGAAGTTCATGTAGACTGAGATGGCAGAAAGCACATCGTGTGGAGTTTTGTAAGGTTTTCATGTTATTTAGGGTGTCTTATGACCAAAACTGACAGAGCTGAAGCTCTTTCCTCTGTTATCAGGATGGAAGGTGTGGATCGGGATCCGTCGATCAGAGAAGTGCAGACTACACTCAGATAAAGCTTCAGTTGCTGTATGTAATAGTGAATGAAACCATGTTAGGCTACCTGTGAGGTTTTTCTTAAATAGCCATAGAATAATATTAGTAGGCTAAAAATCATCATATTTCATGTCGTTGTAGATCATAAGGGCCTACAGTAAAATTCAAATGTCATATAATAAAGTAATTTCTGTTTTTTCAATTAAAAAAAAAAAAAAAAAAATATATATATATATATATATATTGCAAGAACCACTAGCAAAGAATCGGCAGGATTAATAAGCTCTGCTATCTGCCGCTTCTCTCCTGTTGAAGATGAACTGAGCTCTCGTTGCTGCATGTCGGTGCAGAACAGAAGGATGAAAGGGGCGTTTCAGCGCCGCCCACACATTCAAACAAATATTAAAGCATAATCTCATTTTTGACCCACAATCAAAAATACGAAAAATCCAGCTAAATTTTCGTTTCAGTTTCTTAAACAAAACGAAAAAACGAAAATCAAAACGTTTCTCGTTTATCTTTATTTATTTTTGAATAGAAAATCAAATGACCAAAAATACACGGACCAAAAGGATTAAGAAAATCTGAATAAGAAAATGAGTAATTTGTCAATTTAATAAACATTGTATACTTTAACCAGCTGCAATGTCACAGCACCACTTCACATTTTCGGAAAACAAACTGCCTTTTTATGCAAATGGTGTATTTTCAAACTGTGGCGATATTAGCTTGAAACGTGCTCTTACCAGCACAAAAAGACTGGCGTGAACAAAATTTCATTTGATAAGGATATTTGATAAGGACTACCAGATATAAATATTTTGAGACATGAATCAAATTCAAGTAACCCTTTCCAATGGGCCTTAATGATCTCTGAGTGTGTGCTTGGTCTGCAGTTCAGAGAACTCATCGTCATGACTTAAATCCCCAAAACAGAAATGCTTTATGACAGCTTTTCTTGGAAGAGCGAAAGGGCCAAACTATGACATATTCACTAAAGCAGATGCAAAGACAAACACACACACACACACACACACACAGGTGAACAACAGACCTGTGTGTTCAGCGTCAGAGAATAACATCAACTCAGACACAGTGGAAAAATTACAAATTTGATTTTTAGTCTTTTAAAAATGTGGCAAAATCCACTAGTTCAGCTAGATGGGTTCACCAACTTGAGTCAGTGCAGTATGTTATTCCCATATTAGAGCAACGGAGGAACAATGTGAAAACACAGAGGCATGTCCTAACAAGTCACAACAAGGAATTTATAATTGTGGGGTGTTGTAATAAAAAAAAAAGATGATGTTGTAATTATGTAGTGCCTTTCCCAAGCTCAAAGTTGCTTTACAATAAGTTATTAAAGGGATAGTCCACCTAAAAGTGAATAGTCTTTCATCATTCACTTAATTACCCCCTGTTCCCCAGTTAAGCCCAGGATGGGCTCCTGTTCCGAGTCAATCCCAGGATTGGCTCCTGTTCCGAGTCAATCCCAGGACACGGCCTCCCGAGTCCCCTGCTCCGACACGGTGCCCAGAACGGTTTCCACTCTGGAGGCCACTGTCTTCACCCAGAAAGAAATGTCTATTAGACAAGTGAGAAATGCGAGCAGCTACCATCGGATAATCAGGATGGAATGAGAGGCAGAGTTGAATGTCATCAGCATAGCAGTGGTATGAAAAGCCATGTGTCTGAATGACAAAACCTAATGATGCCATGTAAACAGAGAAGAGAAGTGGTCCATGAACTGAACCCTGAGGCACCCCAGTAGTTAGATGTTGCGACTTGGACACCTCAACTCTCTAAGATACTTTAAAGGACCTGTCTTATGGGTAAGACTCAAACCACTGAAGTGTGATTCCTGAGATGCCCTTTGCCAATAGGGTTGACAGGAGGACCTGGTGGTTAACCATGTTAAAAGCAGCAGACAGATCAAGCAAGATAAGTATTGAAGATTTGTATTCCGCTCTTGCCAGTCTTAATGCTTCAACAACTGAGAGCAAGGCAGTCTCTGTTGAATCTCCACTTCTGAAGCCAGATTGGTTGCTGTCAAGGAGTTTGTTCTGTGTACGAAAGGCAGAGACTTGGTTGAATACAGCACACTCAAGTGTCTTAGCAATGAAAGGAAGAAGGGAAACTGGTCTGTAGTTCTCTAAAAGACTTGGGTTGAGGGTGGGTTTCTTAAGTAGTGGGGTTATACGAGCCTGTATAAATGTTGAGGGAAAAACACCAGTGTAGATATGTTAATGATGTGTGTGAGTGAGTGCAGGTACAACTGCAGGAGAATTGGCTTGAAGGAGATGAGATGGAATAGTATCAAGCGGATAAGTAGTAGGATGATTAGAAAAGATGAGTTTGAAAAATTCTGCCTTACAGAGTGAAGGATGTGAATGAGTGCATGTTTGCTGCTAAGATATGCTTTTACAGATTGTGGTGTGGAAAATTGTGTATTGAGGTTTTTTATTTTATTAAAAAACAAAAGAATTGGCAAAGTCATCTATTAGAGTTGATGCAGGAGGTGGAGGATGAGGGCAAAGGAGCGAGGACATTTTTTTAAAGAGCATGCGAGAGTTAGACGAATTTTTTTATAGTAGTATGTCATTTTAGCAGTGTAGACATTAGCAGAGACGGAAGAGAGGAGTGACTGATACACATTAAGGTCAGTAGTATTTTTGGATTTGTGCCACACCCTTTCAGCAGCTCTAAGCTTAGAATGATGTTCGCAGAGAACATCAGATCACCAAGGGGCAGAAGGGGTGGTACAGGCTGGCCTAGAAGACAAGGGGCAAACAGTGTCTAAACAAGATCTAAGAGTGGAGCAGAAAGTATCAGTAGCACTGTTAGCCTCAAAAGAAGTTACCACCCCAAACACTCCCCAACCCTACCACATCACAGGAAAAAAAACTGTCTGTAACTTTGTGTGTGTGTGTGTGTGTGTGTGTGTGTGTGTGTGTGTGTGTGTGCAATTTGAAGTGTTAGACACTTTGTTAGTAGGAACAAAGCTATGAAGCATGCATGTATTGACTGCGGTCCAGTACATTAATAACACAAAAATGAGATTGAGCACGTTTACATCCACACCAGTAAGCTGACAACGCAATTAAGCTGCGTTTACATGACTTTACTAGTAAATCAGGTTATTTCCCTTTAGTGACGTCAAAATATAATCATTTGCATATCTGACTCAGATTTTTCCATTTGTTTGTCAGTTGATGTTAAATCTACACTTACAATGCATTCCTTTCCAACCTGTCCTCCAACCAATACGCTTGTATAGGTCGTTTGTACAAATCCCTGAAATACGACCCATCAGAGCGTATACTACAATTGCGCCCCTATCGGCAAAAGGTCATTTTCATATTAATGTTTTGTACTCTTTTATTTGCCCTCTGGTTTGCGTTTCGTGTAGCTCAGTTAGTAGATTATTGCGTTATACCTTGATATGTAATCATGCTATCATGGGTTCGATCCCAGGGAATGGACGTGCACGAAAATGTATATGCTCAATAAATCATAATTTAGCATGTCTGTGAGGGTTAGGTTTAGGGGTGGGGTTAGGTGTGGTCATTCGAGCGAATAAGCCACCTAGTAAAATATGTAGGAAATACTGTGAGATCGGTGTAAAACGCCTACACATTGCATTTAAATAAACGTGCGTTTTGATTGGTAATGACGTTATATGTCAATTCATGACGACAGAGGCAACGCGATACTGTCATTATTTTTACGCCCGCTAGAGGGCGCTTAACTTTAAAACGTAATTATAGGTCGTAATAAATGCTTGCACAAACGACCTATATGGTCGTTTTTTGTTGGAGGACAGGCTCTTCCTTTCATGTATCACACCTGCACACTTCAATAAGTCGACAATAAGCAGGTTATTGCACTTACGTGCCGCACAAAATCAGCGTAAAAGTAAAAAAACTATCAATGTTGACCAGTTTATGCTTATGAGCTTACTCCGATAAAAGAAAACGGGTTACCGCGTTTATATGACCACATGCATTTTCTGCTCAATAAGCATAATCAGCTTAAAAATCAACTCACGCAGTGCAAGCAAGAAAGTATGAACACTATTATTAAGAGACAGAGACGGATATGGATTGGGCACATCATCCAAACAGAACAAGAATGGGCACCAGAGGGAAAATGAAAGTGAGAAAGACAAAAGACCCTAAATCAAAGCAGGGATACCAGTCAAAAATTGCCGAAAAGAAAGACGAATGGTAAATCTTAATTGCTGCCATGATGAAGATCACATAAGAAGCTCCATATGTATTGCTTTTCTAATGTTATACATTTGCTCGGTAGCTGGCCTAGTACATCACTGCATTTTTAATGTAGACTGCTTGGGTTTGAGACCCGGCACTCAATCCAGCAGCTCAAAAACTTAATAGAAGCAGTACAAAGCTAAAGTTGCTTCAGCAAATGCATTTTTATTGCATGTCGGCTTTAGTTAACAAGGTTTAGGGTAAAATTTAGTTTAGGTGGCACTTTTCAAACATGATACAGCATTAACCTTTTAGCTTCACTTAGTGGACATTTAATTTCTGAACTCCAGTGATATTTGCATTTATCTGTTCCAGGGAAGAATTTTGTTTTTACTGGACATTTCACTTTGAAAGTGTCAGGACTGGATTGTCTTTGTTGTGTTTCTCCCTTATTATTTGGTCACTCCTGTTCCTGTCCGCATTGTCTCTTGATTAATCATTCTGTTCACCTCTGTTCCTCCCAATTGCCTCGTTAAGTCATGTATTTAGTTCCAGTCTGTTTACTCTTTTGTCGGGTCTGCTAGTTGTGTACTCCTTCCCTTCCAAGTGTAGATTTACCTTGTGTGTTGGAATAAATAAATGACAGTTTTGTATATCCACATCTCCTTTGTTTCTTCCGGCAGCATCTTGTGACAGAAAGTGCTGTGATATGTCCAAAGAAGAGACATTATATCCTTTAGCAGAAATGCTGCCTAAGACATGTTTTTCCATGGATCCTGGGTTGTAATTGCACACTTTCTCTTCTTGAGACAAAACATACAATATTGGAACAACTTGAGAGCAAATGATCAGAAAATTGTCTTTTTCCCATTAACTATTCTTTAACTAATATTAGTCTGTTTCTCTCTCGTTCCGAGGTCACCGTAGCCACCAGATCCAGTCTGTATCCAGATCAGAGGGTCACTGCAGTCACCCGGATCCAGTACGTATCCAGACCAGATGGTGGATCAGCACCTAGAAAGGACCTCTACAGCCCTGAAAGACAGCGGAGACCAGGACAACTAGAGCCCCAGTTGTTTAAAGCGCTATATAAATAAAGGTAACTTGACTATTCATTTAAGTTTCATAGAGGACATAATGTGTAGCATATAATCATGTTCAGTATTTAACTTCACAAGAGTCGAGTAAACCCAAGCTGAAGTCTACTGTACTCACTGCTCACCCTTCTGCTTGTGTTTTCACACAGGACAGACTTGTCTCGCTGGTCAGACTGCAGTGTGCTGCCTCAGATTTTTTGAATAATGATGCCATCTGTTCCCTTGCAGGCTGTGTGTGTGTGTGTGTCGGAGACAGAGAGCTGTAATGTGGGAAAAGCCATCTGAGGAGAGCACAGCCATGCAGAATAACTCATGTGTGAACACGAACACACACACACACAACTCATGCTATGAAGAGCTGCACTTTGCCCTCATTGCCCTTACATGACCAATCACCACATTGTGACAGTAACAGGGATTTATGGAGAACAATGCAGAAAATATAAGATAGAGATATCGATGTATATTGTCATATCATAAAAAAATATTTGGCAGCACCATTGGATAGTCAAGAAATCAGACCATAACACCATATTATTTTGATATATACTCTATAGCGCTAAATGATTACCATGTTCAAATACCAATACCAGAGGTGAAGGAAGATCTCTTTTCACAAACTACACACAATGACGGACCTGTGCCAGTTTTTAACTCATGATGCATGTTTGAAGTGAATCAGACACACATGTAACCAGTGATATGCTGTTGTTAATGAACAACACAGCATTTCTTTTCGAAGGTCAGCTTGAAACAGGTTGCCAACCAAAGGAAAATCACACAGTAAAAATTCTTATCAAAGTGAATAAATCAAAGATAATGTTTTATAAGAAAATACTCTTTCAGTTTGTCTACTACAAAATTGCATGTACTGTTTAATGTGTTACTTGCCATTGCTTATAATTATTTGTGATATTTATTAAAAATGAAATGAACAAAGCAATGAACAATGAGTGAAAATTGTTTCAAATTAAATCCTACTCCATTTTTTTTTTTCTCCTTTCAGTGTACCCACCATACCTGCTTTTGGCTGGTGATGGCTGTTAATTTCTCACCATAAACAGATTTCATTGTACTTCAAATTTCTTCAAAGAATACCTTGGTATTGAATATGTGAAAAAATGGCATTACCATGCTATTATTGGTACTTTATTGTTAATACCATAATCTGCTAAAAAAACAAAAACAAAATGATCTCAGACAGAGCACCTGGCTCTCACCCCAACTCTTGAGTATGAACACAGGTGTATCTGAACAGCAGAGGATCATGGGATGTGATGAGCTATTAGTTAATTTGGTGGTGAGGATTAAATGATTTTATTAAATATAGACCCATTGACATGACAACAGCGACGTGAACGAGGACAGCAGATGGTGTTTTCATCAGAAGAATGTGTCTGATAAAAGAATAAACCGCCTGACTTTGTTAGTGTATCCTCTCTGAGCTGATCATATTACATGTTTTCTAATGTCACTGCAAACAATTGCAGCCTGTGTGGAGAACAAAAAAAAAGTCTAGATTTAAGTTCACATAAGTATACACAAAGACCTCTTCTTAGCCCAGATCGCAGTCTCATTTTAATGTTTTCTGGATGAGTGGTTGCTAGGGCAATGTGCTGTTGCTAAGGTGTGCAGAGCGTAATTCAAAAGTTAAAAGAATCCACAGCCAAGACTGTGTAACATTACGTTCTCTACAACATATGGCCTGTGTTTATGTTTTTTTTTTTTTACTGGTTTCACAAGTTTTCAAAAAATCTGCCTGATGACATGAAAATAAATGTCATCTCTCGTCAACAAGCCACATCATTGGAGTCTTCTGAAAATGCTTTTACTGCAAGTTACTTACTTTAGGTTAATGTAAGAATAAATATTATGATCCACAGTAGGAACAAAGCTATGAAGCATGCATGTATTGACTGATGCCTCAATTTTAGCAGTAGCTCAATTGGTTAACAGTAAAAATATACCACACCTAGGTATACAAAAATTTAATAGCTCAGGGGACATGAATAAAATAGCCTGCCAGTAGTAACCATTAGGGTTGTCAATCTAACATATTAATTTGGTGTGATTACTTATGAAAAAATAAAATAAAATAATGTGTTAAAATTATTAAACACATTTAACGCACCATGCTCCAACCCAGACCTGTATGTCACCATACATTGCATGCAGTTGCTGACGACCATGATACGACAACTGGCTATGTTTACTTTGCATGCAAATATCCTTTATAGGCTTATTGCATATTCACTGAGGTCAGGTGCTTTCTCAGTTTAGCATAACAATAAAGTAAGATGAAGGCACATTTCTCAGTCCAGCTGTTGTTAAATTGTCTGAAATCAAGCTTTTGTTATTTGCACATAAGTCTTAAATGTAAAGTTTAGGACGCGTAAATCATAGACTGGACTGGTGATGTTTAATTAGTGTATCTCTGATGGCGCGTTTATTACTATTTTACATGGAAAAACTACAACAGGTAAATATGTCATTATGTCAAATATGTTAATTCTAGGGTTGGATTGAAAATATTGATTTTGATGAACCAATGTATTTTAGTGTGTGCTGTTTTCAGTTAATATGTGACCAAAACTTCACAAAATATGTAGTGAGCCTACATCTAATAGTCGCAATAAGTGTTGTGCTTTGTTAACTTTCGTTCATTTTATTAAGTAATGAATGAACATCAGAAAGTATACTGAAAGAAATAGTACAACTTACTGAACTGCATTATATTTCATGCAATCCCTCAACCAGTGTTTCAATTGTGGAAAAAAATTCACAAAATGTTGCATTTACCTCAGGAGAGTCATTCAATATCCATAGCTCTTAAAAAAGTGGAATATCTTGTTAAATACAGGAACTACATTACATATTGCTTATTATAATCATTATAATTAAGCTTCTAGTGATGTCTTCATTGTGTAAGGTATGTTTGAAAAGCATATTTTATTTCAGCCATTGTTTAAAATGTTAATATTTCAACAATTATATCATTAAAAGTTGATATTAAAACTGTATTGTGTGCAAATTAAATGTTTGATGTTTAAGTGTTGATTATTATTATTGATTATAATTCATTTAGGTTTCTATAAATCTGTTAAATCTGTTCTTACCAGAAAAACGATGGAAGGTTTAGTCCTGCCAGGGCCGAGGTGGATGAATCCCTCCCAACATGAAAACCTAGAATAAAATGTTGAGAGCGATTAGAATACGTTTAAGCAATTTATCCAGACACACAACAAATTAATAGCGAAGAAGGTTAACACCAAATATTGCAAAGCCATCCATTTACTACTGTATGCACAATTTGTTCCTTAATGCCCTGTTCCGACTACACGGTTTTAGCCCGATTCTGTCACAATTTGCTTGATGTTGTGGGGATTTGTAAATGACAATGGGCGTCGGGACCATACACTGTATAAAAACATGGATGTAGTGTCCGTGACGTCACCCATTTTTTTCCGAAGAGTGTTTTTGAAGCCAACAATGGGCAGAGGTGGCCGTTGCCATCTTGGCAGCATGTCTCTGAGCGTCACTCCCGGATAATCGAAAATGGGAAAAAAGGCTGGAGCTGGTTGCTGAAGCCACGCCCACCTAACTTGACGCCGGTGACAGCAGAGGCAATCCACCTGTCACTCAAGTGGCTGAGCCCTTAATTATGCAGAACTTTAAGGCTTAATATAATTTTAAACGGTTGAGTTATTAAAAAAAATTAGCCCCCCTCAGTTGTCACGAAGGACAAAATTAGCTATATAGACCAAAATATTTTTTGTACCAGGTTGTAAACATGTTTTTTTCTTCTGTAAGTTTGAGCATTTTAACATGGGGAGTCTATGGGATTGACTCACTTTTGGAGCCAGCCTCCAACGGCCAGTTGATGAATTGCAGTTTTAGTCACTTCCGTGTTGGTTTCAAGAAAGGGAGCGGAAGGTTGCCGCTTTGTCTGATGTGTAATCAAGGAACTATCATGACAGAACAAAAAAAGAAAAATGCTGGCGAAAGATAGCGGAAGTGCTTCAGCAATGTTTACACTTTTTTCGGAAGTCATTCGCTAGTTCAGCTTTCTCGATGACATCACCCGTTAAAGACGGCAAGCAGCGTGTAGTCTGACATGTTTCTTGTACACAATACAACAAGATTTAAGTAGTCAAAAAAGTGTAATCAGACACAGTGACTATCGTGACAGACAAAAATATTGTGTACCTCTGAACCTGGCATAAATGTATTTTTTTCTTTACCTCTGGGGTGTCCGACACCACAAGTGACATTACAGATATAATGGATAACTCTCTTAAGTCGTATACACCTCTTTGGTTCAGACAAACATGCAATCCCACCCTAATCTTATACCAACTTGAGGAACCTGATATATTACACCACACAAACAAATGTCAGGAAAGTACCACAGAGCCAGTGTTTACACTCTTCTGAAAGTCAACCTAAGAATGACTTCCTTATAGTTAAACTGGGATGAGTGAAAGTAAAACACATATAACCACACTTCACCCTAAAGATACTATTATGCAACTATTATGCAACTTCCAGTTTATGGGTAGCAGTAAGCACGAGCCCCGTCTGTGTTGTATTGCAGGATATCTCCATGGCAGAGTGCAGGAAACCGGCCTTCCAGACGCAGCCCCGTCTCTCCCCTGAGGAGCATTACCATCTGCTTGACCTCTGCTGATCACCAGATGCTTTCCCACTTCAGGAGCCTTTTCATAACGCCTCACTCAGTTCTAGTCAAACCACTCAAGTGATCTTGCATCAAGTCACGTTCAAGTGGGAGAAACTGTTTAGAAGGTCTCTGAGGAGATGGCTTGGGTTTGAGGAATTTACAAACTAGGAACTCGTCGTGTCATGCTAATAAAGGAAGTACACCCACTAAAACAAATGCATACATTTTTACAGGGAAAATCTTGCTGTCAGCCAAGCTCTGAAATATCATTCAAATCTGCATATAATTGAGAAAATTAGAGTGCCAAGGCCTCACGCCAGGTTTGATGTCACGGATGCAAAAAGCTACTGGTTCTTGCATGTGTTGTAACAAAATGAAATGCACTGGTTTTCTCATGCAGAATGAAAAATGTGATTTGAGGGCTGCAACAGAGGGGAATATTTTAGTATATGATAATTTCTGTTCCTTGATGTTTAATATTATTTTGATGATTCAATGAATTTGCCACATGAAATGTTTGCATGCTAATTTTAGAGAATTGTAGTTCTGCTCACAAGTTTACATACCTTTCGCAGAATATGCAAAACATTAACAACTTTAACTAAATAATATGAATAATAAAAATGTATTGTTACTTTTTATTTAGTACTTTCCTGAATAATCTCTCTCTCTTTTGGCTTGCTCCCTTTCTTGTCGGGCATCACCACAGCGGAGTGATTCACAAGCCGATTTGGCACATTTTACACCGGATGCTTTCCAGAATAAACTATTTCGTATAAAACATATTTAAATATAAGACAAAATAATAACTGAATTTATTAAAATGACCCTGTTCAAAAGTTTACATGCCCTTGAATCTTAATAAAGCACTGTTTCGTTATCTGGATGATCCACGACTGTTTCCATGTTTTGTTTGAACTTCCCACTGTTCTTCAGAAAACTCTTCCAGAAACTGCATATTCTTTGCTTTTTCAGTTTCCTCTGTATATCTGACCCCTTTCCAACATGTATAAATTTTTCTTAATTTGTTGAAATATTTTTTTAATTTAATACTGCTCTTCTGAAGCAACATGAAATGTTTCCCAGAAGACAAAATAATTACAATTTACCCTTATCATCCAATTCAAAAAGTCTGGCTCTTAATGTATCATATTGCGTCAGTAAATGCTTTAACATTTTGTCATAGTTGTGCATGAGTCCCTCAGTTGTGCTCAGTGTGAAAAGATGGATCTCAAAATCATACAGTCACTGTACGGTCAAATATGCAGAAGAAGCTGGAAAACCTGAGAATTTTGCAGGAGCTGGAGGATTTTTCTGAAGAAAGCAGGCAGTTTAACTGAGGTACTCATAAACAACTAGTATAAAACATAAAAAAAAGAGTCTTGGATCATCCAGTTTATGACACAAAGCATTATGAGTCAAGGGTGTTTAAACTTTTAAATGAGGTAATTTTTATACATTCAGTTATTACATCTAGTTAAGTGTATGTAAACATCTGTTATGTGAAATAGCTTATACAAGCCAGCACTAAATCAAAATAACATTATTTTTTATGACCTCTTATTTTGTTAAAATGTTTCATATATTTTCATATATGAAAAAAGTTTATTGTGAAGTAGCAAGACTGCTTTAAGAATAGACAACATTTCACACATAACAATTAAAGTGGCTAGAGAGAGAAAGAGAGAGAGCGAGAGAGAGAGGGAGAGAGAGAGAGAGAGAGACAAATATATTCACCAAGCAAAACAAATATTAAAGCTAAAACAGATGGTCAGCTAGTACAAATGGATCTGATGCAATAGTGCTTCATTGTGAGAGATGCAGGTTTAAGCCTGGCTTGCAACAATTCCCCCATCATTTTCACATGCAGTAAGTAAATACTGCAAGCTTAATATTAAGAGATACTTGGACTTTTATATCTAGATCAGTGTCTTGGCTCTGTAGTTTCCATGGTAACTCAGTTCTATATGAATTGTGTGTGTGTATATATATATAATGAATTTTACACACACAAAAAACTCTTAGCTTTTAACAGAGGCAGTGTTACATAGCTTTCACAAATAGATTAGATCGGGGTGTCAAGCTCAATTCATGGAGTGCCGGAGCCCTGCAGTGTTTTGTCCCAGCCCGGCTCCAACACACATAACGTAGTTTTCAAATAAACCTGAAGAACTTGATTAGTTGGACCAGGTTTGTTTAATTAGGGTTGAATCTAAACGCTGCAGGGCTTCGGTCCGCTAGGAATTGGGTTAGACATTCCTCTATGATAATTTAGATTTAGATTCATTTTCATCATGCAGAGTACAAGTACAGAGCCAATGAAATGCAGTTATCTAACCATATGTGTTATTTATATATATATATATATATATATATATATATATATATATATATATATATATATATATATATATATATATATATATATATATATATATATATATATATATATAATTTATATTTTTTTTTTGAGAGAGAGAGAGAGAACGCGCAAGAGGAGAACTGTAAATACTAAATGACTGAATTAAAATTACAGTAAAAAAGTTGCTGTAAGAATAGGCAATACGGACACCCAGAAATTTGAAACTAGTCACACACTCTACTTCGGCCCCATCAGTGTAGATGGGTGTGTATGTGTGGATTGGGGGTCCACAATCAGTTCCTTGGTCTTCTGGGTGTTGAGTGCGAGATTAGGCCGCTGATCAGGCCTGCCACTCTGGGGTCATCTGCAAACTTGATTATGGAGTCAAAGCCATGTAAAGCTATGCAGTCATGGGTGAAGAGGGAGTAGAGAATTGTGCTTAGAACACAGCCCTGTGGTACGCCAGTATTCAAGGTGAATGGAGGAGGAGTTGTGATTGTTAATCCTAACAGATTGTGGTCTATTAGTGAGAAAGTCCAAGGTCCAGTTGCAGACAGAGGAGTTGATGCCAACGTCAGTGAGTTTGGAGATCAGCTTAAAACCAATCACATTATTAAAAACAGAACTGAAATCAATGAGTAGCATTCTGACATAAGAGTTGCTTTTATCCAGGTGATTCAGGGCAGTGTGGAGAGCTGAGGTGATGGCGTCCTCAGTTGACCTGTTAGGTTTGTAGGCGAACTGAAATGGGTCCAAAGACGATGGCCTGGGCCGGAGAGATGTTAGTAAAAGACATAACTAATTGTGGAAAAAAATAAAATAAATAAATGATGGCTTGTAGACTGAACTTCATTGAGATCTTCTAGAACAAAAGCACCTAACTTTATTTTTCATTGCAATACATGAGTCTTAAAACTTGAACTTGCCCTGTACTTCTCTGGTGTACAGTGTGTGCATCTCTCCTTTCTGAAACATTGCATTGGGTTATTTATGTTATGATGAGCTGTATATAAGTACAAACCAGCTGTATATAAATAGAAACATTAATGTTGTTACAGTATAATCTTAAAACGACAATAATTTCATTTGATTCAATTTGCTCTATATTATGAATATAAAATTTCACTGAAGGCCCAGATAAGGACATTCTCAGAAGTGTACAGACTTTTCAAAGAAACTGACAGTAGAAGAGTCGGCCAGTTTGCACATGCTTAACGGTATCTGAATGTCTGATGTAATCAAAACATTACACAGGTATTACTCACATTATGTTCTTCTCTTTCATTTTTAATTACTGACCTCAGTGCAGAGTTCGGACCTGCATCATTCTTAACAAATGCTGCCAAATACATCTTATGCTATATGACTGGACAGAAACACTGGTGTATTTCACACAGCACGGCAGAGTACAATAGAGCCGTGATCTTCCCCTGCTGCTCATCCACCCACAGTGTGAACACTTCATCAACACAAATACACAACTGCAGTGTGCTGAGGCACTGATGACATCTAATGAATGTGCAGACCAGGTTTTCTGCATTCAAACCTCATGCAACAAAAGAGGAACTATCCATTTCTTCCATCATTCTAACTTGAAAGGTAGTTATTTTAATGTCGATTCCTTTTATTTTCTACAGGATGTTTTCAAATGGCACATCCTAAAAATACTGTGGCCACCCACTATGATGATGTATCAGATGATCATATGATGGCATACTATTTGCACATATGTAGACAGGACTGCATTATGTTAATCACACGTGAGAGCAACAACAATAACAACAAAACATCAAGTAATGTGGAAAAAAAGTAAAGAGAAGAGAAAACAAGAACAGACAGGTGTATTTATAGTATACTTATGTAGTGATAGATATTTTATGACTTCACACATAGCTTATCTGTTTTATAATATAAGTTCTTCTGTTGACATGAGTCTTATACTGAATGATTTGAAGCTGCAAAACTTATTTTGGTTTGTGTCAATCAAGTTGCAAATAAAATCAAATAATTTTATTTTAAATTTTAAAAAGTATCAGGCATTTTGTGAACTATATTATTCACTAGACTGTACAAAATAGCCATTAGAGTATTCAATGATTACCACATTCATTAGTGAAGGCATTTACACAGTAAGGTGCTTCAAATGACACTATGGTTCTTCCGTCATGCAAGTGCAATAAGCATAAATAAATAGATAAAACATGCTTTTTTTTCTTTAAGAAAACCATGTGAGCCATGACCGTGACCAAAGACAGCATGTGTCAGGAGGACAATAGAAACAAATACACTACAGACCATATTCAAACTATTTTGTACTGGCTGAATGAAGATTTAAGTGATGTGAAAACAGATCTGACATTGCATGCAGATATTATTCAGTGTCAAAGCAGATGTTAACAATAGAGTTGTTGTTTTTACAATGCATGTAAGATACATAACTGTTACACAAATTGGGCTATCATTTAAATAAAAACTTGTTGACAAACTATTCTTTTTATTTATTTATTTTTTTAAATTGTAACAAACCACAAGCATTCAAGCAACTTGGGTATTGTCTTGAAGGGTCTGTCTGGGGTGGTATTTGGTCTGATTTAAATCACAACAGGCATATGCCTGAAATATATTGTATTAACCAGAGCCTTTTAACTAAAGTACTGCATTGAGAGACCAAAACAACTAATGTAAGAAAAGAATTTTCAGTGCAAGGCTGCTAAAAAAAGAAACCACTGGGATTAAAAGTGAGTTGAACTGACTGAGAGAGTGTGAGAGAGAGAGAGAGACAGTGAGATGTATGAGCAGGCAACAGGGGTCACGGACCAGTCATCTGTGTTTTCACTGACCTTGTCAAGCCACAGCGCTCAGTGCCTTACATTTTTATCTTTCAACAAACACAAACTATAAATCTATGAATATGAGTCTTAACACTCATATATGCCAGACAAAGGTTTTATTGAAGAATACTCAAAATAATAATAATAATAATAATAATAATAATATATACAGTGGGTACGGAACGTATTCAGACCCCCTTATATATTTCACTCTTTGTTATATTGCAGCCATTTGCTAAAATCATTTAAATTCTTTTTTTTCCCTCATTAATGTACACAAAGCACAACATATTGACAGAAAAACACAGAATTGTTGATATTTTTAAAGATTTATTAAAAAAGAAAAACTGAAATATCACATGGTCCTAAGTATTCAGACCCTTTGCTGTGACACTCATATATTTAACTCAGGTGCTGTCCATTTCTTCAGATCATCCTTGAGATGGTTCTACACCTTCATTTGAGTCCAACTGTGTTTGATTATACTGACTGGACTTGATTAGGAAAGCCACACACCTGTCTATATAAGACCTTACAGCCCCACTGCATGTCAGAGCAAATGAGAATCATGAGGTCAAAGGAACTGCCTGAAGAGCACAGTGGCCTCCATAATCCTTCAATGAAGACGTTTGGGACGACCAGTACACTTCCTAGAGCTGGCCGTCTAGCAAAACTGAGCTATCGGGGGAAAAGAGCCTTGGTAAGAGAGGTAAAGAAGAACCCAATGATCACTGTGGCTGAGCTCTGGAGATGCAGTCGGGAGGTTATTATTTTAGATTATTAATAATTCCTCATTGTCATTAGGATATGTCCCCAAAACCTTCAAACTGGCTTTTATTAAGCCTCTCATCAAAAAACCACAACTTGACCCCAAAGAACTAGTTAATTATAGACCAATCTCGAATCTCCCTTTTCTGTCCAAGATACTAGAAAAGGTGGTATCCTCACAATTATATTCCTTCTTAGAGAAAAATGGTAAATGTGAGGATTTCCAGTCAGGATTTAGACCGTATCATAGTACTGAGACTGCTCTCCTTAGAGTTACAAATGATCTGCTCTTATCATCTGATCGTGGGTGTATCTCTCTATTAGTTTTATTGGATCTTAGTGTTGCATTTGACACAATTGACCACAACATTCTTTTGCATAGACTTGAACACTTTGTTGGCATCAGTGGAAATGCATTAGCATGGTTTAAATCGTACTTATATGACCGCCATCAGTTCGTAGCAGTGAATGAAGATGTATCATATCGATCAAGTGCAGTGCAGTATGGAGTACCTCAAGGCTCAGTACTAGGGCCGCTACTCTTCACGCTTTATATGTTACCCTTGGGAGATATCATCAGGAAACATGGTGTTAGCTTTCACTGTTATGCTGATGATACTCAGCTCTATATTTCTTTGCGGCCCGGTGAAACACACCAATTTGAAAAACTAATGGAATGCATAGTCGATATAAAAAACTGGATGACGAGTAATTTCTTACTGCTAAATTCTGAAAAAACAGAGGTGTTAATTATAGGACCTAAAAACTCCGCTTGTAATAACCTAGAACACTGTCTAAGACTTGATGGTTGCTCTGTCAATTCTCCGTCATCAGTTAGGAACCTAGGTGTGCTATTTGATCGCAATCTTTCCTTAGAAAGCCACGTTTTGGGAAGGCCGGTGAGGAGCCCATTACAATAGACCACCCTGCTGGTGATAAAGGCATGAACAAGTTTCTCCAAGTCTTGACTGGAAACAAAACATCTAATTCTTGCAATGTTTTTTAAATGATAGTATGCTGATTTAGTTACTGCTTTGACATGACTACTGAAACTAAGGTCTGTCTCCAGAATCACACCAAGATTCCTGACTTGATTTTTAGTTGTTTGACCCCTAGAGTCAAGGTATGCATTCACCTTGAAAACTTCATCTTTGTTTCCAAATGCAATGACTTCAGTCTTTTCCTTATTTAACTGAAGATAGTTCTGGCACATCCAACTATTAATTTCATCAATGCAGTGGCAGAGGGAGTCAATGGGGCTGTAGTCATTTGGAGATAAGGCTAGGTAAATCTGGGTATCATCAGCATAGCTGTGATAGACAATTTGGTTCTTTCTCATTATTTGACTTAGTGGAAGCATATACAGGCTAAACAAGAGCGGTGCAAGAATTGAGCCTTGTGGGACTCCGCATGTCATGGACGTCCACTTGGACTTATGCTCTCCTAGACTCACATAATAGCCTCTCCCTTGTAAGTATGATCTGAACCATTTGAGTACCATCCCAGAAAGCCCGACCCAGTTTTCCAGTCTCTCTAGTAGTATGTTATGATCGACAGTGTCAAACGCAGCACTGAGATCTAGCAATACCAGCACCGATATTTTGCCAGAGTCACAATTTAAGCGAATATCCTTTATTATCTTAATGAGTGCTGTCTCTGTGCTGTGATGCGGTCAGAAACCAGATTGAAAATTGTCCAGGTATCCATTTGAGTTTAAGTTTTTGTTCAGCTGATTAAAAACTACCTTTTCTATAATTTTGCCTATAAAAGGAAGATTAGATATTGGTCTAAAATTGCTCAAAATTGTGTTATCAAGATTGCTCTTTTTCAGGAGGGGCTTAACAACTGCAGTTTTTAGGGAGTTTGGAAATGTCCCGTGAGGCGTTCACCACTTCTTAAAGATCTGCTTCTAAGCAGTTTAGCATACTTTTGAAAAAAGATGTGGGAAGTGTGTCAAGACAACAGGTTGATGATTTTAGTTGCTGCACTATGTCTTCCAGAATTTTGCTATCAATTGCTTCAAAAGTAGACATAGTATCTTTTTGATAGTGTGGCCGAATCTGTCTGACCTCTGCATTACTTGAGGATGTGCTAATCGCCTTCTTGATATTGATGATCTTCTCAGAAAAGAAGGATACCATTTCACTGGGAATCTGACTTGGGGGGATTGTCAGTCTCTCAACAGTGGCAAAAAGAGTACGAGTGTTGTTTAAGTTACTGTTTATAAGGTTTGAGAAGAAATTCTGTCTAGATGTGGCTTGTTTCACATTAAAATCATGGATGCTGTCTTTATAGATGCTATAGTGAATTTCAAGTTTTGTCTTCCTCCACATCCGCTCGGCTTTTCTGTAGTGTCTTTTCATAGTCTGAACTGCTGTTGATCTTCTCCAAACTGATTTCTGTCTGTTTGTTTTCTTACTGACTATTATTGGTGCAATATCATCAATAACATTCTTAACTTTTGAGTTGAAGGAATCAAGGAGAATATCAACAGAGTCTGCAGAAATGCTTGGTGTTAAAGATATTGCCTCCATAAATAGTACACTTGTGTTCTCTTTTATGCATCTCCTTCTGACAGAGACAGATCTAGATTCAGTGGTAGCAGAGATCAATATATCAAAGAAAATACAGAAGTGATCAGATAGTGATATGTCCTTAATAACAATGGATGAAATGTTTAGACCCCTACTGATGATTAAGTCTAGAGTGTGTCCACCTTTGTGTGTGGGTCCATGCACATGCTGAATCAGGTCAAAAGTGTTTAGAAGTTTTCATTTCTTTTGTAGTTTTGTTTTCTGCATTATCTATGTGAATATTAAAATCCCCTACAATTGTAAAACAGTCAAACTCTGAGGAAATCATTAATAACATTTCTGTGACCTCTTCAACAAAGGCTGGAGAGTATTTTGGAGGCCTGTAAATAATAATAAACAGAATGCGTGGGGCACCTTTCAGCACAATCCCTAGATATTCGAAAGACAGGTACTGACCAAATGACACTTGCTTGCATTGATAGACATCTTTAAATAGAGCAGCTACACCCCCACCTCTCCTAACAGTCCTGCAAACACTCATGTAAGTGAACTTAGGAGGGGCTGCTTCATTTAGGATTGTTGCACTGCAGCTGTCTTCTAGCCATGTTTCATTTAGAAACATAAAATCCAGATTGTTTGTGGTTATAAAGTCATTGATTAGAAATGATTTATTTTTTAGTGAGCGAATGTTTGAAAGTGCTAACTTGATGGCAGTGCTTTGTGTCTTTACAGCAATCTTAGTTTGATGCATAATAGGCCGCAGATTAGATGAGTTTGCCCTTCGGCTTGAGAAGGCCTTAGACTTTCTATCACGTGATACAACTGAAATAGAGAAAGCTCCAGGCACACTGGGTTCCCTCTTGTTCTGTAAGCATTTATGAATGTTGCTGCTTTTATAGCAGGGACCCGACACATATCACTGAGAGCTGCTATCAGTTGTTTTTGGTTCACCTTCAGCAGACAGAGGGTTAAAGGAATTTAGGCTGCATTAATTAGGTAAACTGGAACCGGGAACACTTCCCATAACACCCTATGTACTTGCTACATCATTAGAAGAATGGCATCTACGCTAATATTTGTCTGTTTCTCTCTTATTCCGAGGTCACCGTAGCCACCAGATCCAGTCTGTATCCAGACCAGATGGTGGATCAGCACCTAGAAAGTTCCTCTACAGCCCTGAAAGACAGCGGAGACCAGGACAACTAGATATACACTCTTAAATGTATATCCGGAGTAAAAACCTCTGGATTTTAAAAACAAAACACTGTATCAGGATTTCTCAGATGCAACAGACCAACTTTACAATCCCAGACAATGTTTATGTAATTGCAATGACCTCGGGAGACAGACATTACTATAAACCACTCAGCACATGTAAACAATGCATCACCCAAAGGTTAGTAAACTCTCAGTACAGTATTAAAGATTTTATGGGAAACAAATCACTCTTTTTAGATTACTAGTCCAGGACAGAAGCCTAATGCTCAAATGTTAGAACCCATTAAACAAAGTGCAGATTTTCCTATGTTGACATATTTTCTATTGACACAGGAAGGTTGGACAGTCATTGGTTTGTCAATCATAAATGATTTGCCCCTTGCTATTGTTAGCTGAACGTTAAACTTTCTCCAAAACCCATTACATTTTTTCCCAAATCCAAAAAGTTTTCCATTTGAATGTTTCTGGATTCTGTTTCAATGGTTAATTACATTTAAATAAAAAATATATATATGTATAATCAATTAATTTAATTTAATTTTAACAATTTAATAATTTAAATTATTTATGTGTTTGCATTTTGAATCAAAAATAGTGGTAATCGGATGTGTAAACCAACTTGCAAGCATCAAAACGTTCATATAGACAATGTGAATAATACATATGAATCGAGCTGTTCAATCCAAGTGTTTAGAAGATATACAATCTTTAATTTAATTTAATTTAAATATTTTATTCACATATGCATATTGATCAATGCACATACATAGAGCACATCAAATATGATAAATGGAAGCTCAGACTTGGTTGCCTGTGTGATTAGCGAGTCATTAGTCACATTATATCTGCAGAACTGAACATCAGTAAAGATGGCAGCTTTCAAACCGAACTTCTTCAGCTAGATTTAGTAATACTGTACTAAATGATTCCAGTTTCAGCCAAGATCATAAATAATCAGCTGACTAGGAGCCATGCGATCACCAAATGCCCTCCAACCATTCTGGAAAGAAAAGTCTCAGAATCATTTGCATTGCTTGTCTCAGTCAGCAGGAAAAGATGAATCTAAAAACCAGCAACTGGCTCATGATCTTTAGAGCTTGAAAGCACAAAGATAATTTCTAAGGATCTGAAAGCTTATATCACTGGCACATTCATAATCACAGAGTTTGTAAATAGAGCACACACTGTGCAACATGTGCATGGCTGTCCAGTGGACACCACAGAAAGAAAAGGGTGGGCAGCACTAGAGAATCAAATCCAGATCTCATGCATCAAAATATGGGAAAGTGTTTCCAGTGGTTTTGAGAAAACTTTTATGACCAATAAAATGTGTCAGCACAAAAGAATCCCCCCTCCCCCAAAAAAGGTTGAATAAACAGTAAACGCTGAAACTCTAGCTGCTTTGTCTTTATTAGGGTAAAGTAAAATCCTGTTTTTATAGAATCACTACCCTATACAAAAAAAAAAAAAAACTATTGTTCTATTGTGAATTCATTTGAGTTCTCTTAATCGTACGCCTAAACAGCTCATTACGTGAATTAGGCCTATGTAAATGATACAGGCTATTTTCAATTCACTGAAACACTCAACACAAATTTGAATAGTTCATATCATTGGTCATTTCCGTCAAATATTTAGCTACCTGCATCTTACCAAACACTCGTTCACTGTCAAAAACTGTAATTTTATGTTGACCTGATTGCGCTGAGGCAGACCAGCCTAAAAATTAACTAATGAAAAAAAACTCGCATTTTGGCCGTATCTGATTTTTTGGGGGGAACTTGTCTTGTCCACCTCAAGACTATGGTGGTTATCCTACTACTCTGTGATATATAACATTACAAGGATGCAAAATAAAGCACACACAGTAATAATAATGCTATCACATAGCAGGATATCATATTTTGGCTACTGTGACCCATGAATTACAGTGAGAGCATATGGCAGAAAAACAGAAGACAAGGGCTGGTGAGAGTCAGCTGTGCCAACGGAGCTGTGACGTGACGTAAGCTGTGCATTCACGTCACCATGAGGAGCTTGCCATTAATCTCTAAGAAAGAAAACAAACAATGATGTAATGTATGCATTAGTGAGTAGGTGTGTGTGCAGATTCATCACTTGCCGAGAACACGTCAAACAAAACACCAACTTCAAATGAAACTACACATTACTTCACTATTAAACATCCCATAATAGAAAAAATAGAGTCCTTTGGATTTCAGTTCATGTTTGTTAGCTTTAATGCTATCTATTTGCTAGTGTATTTCTGAATGTTGATAAGATTTAAGCAGATTTACGCAGTAAAAATACAGTCAGTGGAAATAACTGAATAAAAATATTGATGACTTGTATTGCACTGCTACAGTCCAATCAAATGCTCTCTACAATGTGAAAGTCCCATCCCTTAACACCACCTACACAAGCACAAGGGGGAAAAAGTCTCTTATGCTCATCAAGACTGCATTTATTTGATTTTGATCAAAAATACAGAAAATCTATGTAATTTATGTGGGAATGAAAGCAGGCGGCCTTTGAGGCTCTATCATGTGATTCATTCTCACCCTGAATGGCCCTGCTTTGGAACATTTTCCCCGTCGACAGACTCTGCCCTGGAACAGCCGGCTGCATGTAGATGTCAGAGCGGTTATGTAACACGCTGGCCTGCTCTCGTCCACTCTACACTGTTCATTTCTGCCTGCCTCTCTTTCCATTCTCATTCTTCTTTCATAACGCCCAACCTTCCATAATTGAATCCTCTCTTCCTCTCGTTTGCTGTACAGCATTATCCCATGCAAATAAAAACACTCATGTATTCTTCAAGAGCAGCTGCTCCACATGGAATTCTTTGGTCTAATTTTAACAACACCAGACTGCAGAGAATGATCGATTTCATCAGTACTGTTGATTTGAGCAAGAAACAGTTTATCAGTATTTTAAATTCAGACAGCCTTGCAATGTGAATTCAAAGGACTGATGTTAGATTCACACAGCAGAGTCACTAAATTAACAATATCCCGTATAGCACAAACTCAATGATTTTATTAACTAGTTAGTTAAATTCCCAGAATTTAAGATTTTTTTTTTCAAAGTTCTTGTGACTTAATACGCTGCACACAGGAACACATCTACAGTTGTGCTCATAAGTTTACATTCCCATTGCAGAATATGCAAATATGGTAATAATTTAGACCATGAAAATTGCATGTTTTTAATTTTATTTAGTACTGTCCTGATTAAGCTATTTCACATAACAGATGTTTATATTTATTCCTACTCTACAAGACAAAATAATAACTGAACTTGTAAAAATGACCCGGTTCAAAAGTTTACATACCCTCAAAAAAATTGTTTTTATTTATTAGACAGGAAATTAGTGAAATACACAATACATTTAAAGACTTGTTTCCATTGTGGTCCTTGATGTTAAGCACAAACTTCCCTCCTGGCAACAGGTACTGACATTGCATTCATTACAATAAGATTCCACAATTACAAAATGTACAATCACAATTAAACACATACACATATTACAATTACAATACTTAATAGACAACTTTTAAACTAAAACTACCCATAATACCTTCAATATCCAGAGTTAACTTATTAAATGTATGTATGACCATACATACATAGTTTTTTATGATAACCCACGAACCTTGAAGGCCCTAAGCAGTAAAACTGCCTGCTGTTCTTCTGAAAAATCCTCCAGCTACTGCACATTCTTTGATTTTCCAGAATCTTCTGTATGTGACCCCTTTTCAACAGTGACTGTATGTTTTTGAGATGTATCTTTTTGGACTGAAGACAATTGTGGGACACATTCTGAACTATTGCAAAAGGTGAATGATTTACTGATGAACTATTTCAAATTTGAGAACTATGGTGGAGTGGAAGATTATCAACAAACTACATTTTTTAGATCCTTGTTGTTTTGCTTTATTTCATGTTTGATTAGTTGCAGGTTCCCTCTTACGTCATACTCCGCGGTTGGAATGAAATGTAAAGAATGTACTGTATGTTAGCTTGCTTCTGCCCAAGAGCATCGTCCATGTCATACTAACGAAAAACTATGCTTTTAACCACAGGCTGAGAGCTAAAGTTCCAACCACACAACTCTGCGATGCTGCTTGCGAATGTTTGCTGTAACTATAGTTTTCGGAAATGGCAAATAGATGAAATCTTAATAAAGATGAAACTTGTAACTACATTTGGAAATGAACGGAGGTTTGTAATAACATGAGGAATGATTACAGAATGATTACAGAATTTACAGAATCATTGTAACACTTTACGTAAAGCCTCTTTTGTATAATGCATTATAAAAATATTTTGAATGCAGTAATTATGTCTTATAATGCATTGTATGATCTCATGCATAATTGTAACTACAGATACAATACATTATAATATTTATATATTCACTGAACACACTTTTAGAAAGTATAATGCATTAAAACAAGACCAATTTTTATCTGCAAACATTATAATGCAGTTTAACGTTGGGTACATGTATGAAAATATATGAAGTATTATTACATACCTTTGTAATGCATTATACATAAGGGATTTAAGTAAAGTGTTATCAAAAGCATTAATGGAATCATTAATGTTTCTTTCAGAAATCTGGCAAAATGGAAACATGACGACAGCTGACGTCAGACAGGACAAAGTCCTCTTTAATCCCACAGCATACGTGTCTGTGTTTCCCACCACATGACATGTGAGCTCAACCACAAACACACCAAAATAGACAACGATCACCTTACATCCTGCCTTACATGCCCTTAAAGCTTGTCATGAGAGCAGCCCACTTGCTTTGCCCTAAAGAGAAAACAAGAGACACACACATATATATATATATATATCTTATTTGAGTTTCCACCATCATTTTACCTTCAGCCCAAAGGGAAAGTAGACAACTGCAAATATATATGGTGGTGATTCAAAACAATGTGAATATTGTGATGATTTTAATGTGCTTTTTTATTCTGCCCTTAAGCCCTTACACTAGTTTAGACTTGGATAAACTACAGCCAGCCGGTCGGATTTGGCCCTCCATGTTGTATATTGGAACCCATGGATCATTTATCCTGAAAATGTTTGTTTTTCTCCTTTCAATAGCTCCATTATATTGCAATACGACCTAACAATCCTCCATATGTGTTGCCAAACCACCCAGTCAGAGCATTAAACCTGTACAATTTGGAACTAGTAAACCAATATTAGAATCAGTTGGTCCAATCTGGCAACCATAAGCATGTGCCCTTCTTTGCACTTGCCAAAAACAAAATTATTGATCTCCTTTATGCTACTCCCCTCAAAGAAATGTTGAGGATCCATGTTGAGGATGATTTTGGGATCCTTGTTCCTCTCGTCTTTGGCTCGTTTGGTTGGGGTTTACTTCAGATACAAAACGAGAGCTAAATTGAGCTGCTTAATAGCCAAATCAGATGTTTCATAACTGATGAATTTTGAAACTTCAACATTTTTATTGAACTGAACTGAATCAACACTGACTGATCTGAAAACGACAGTCGCCTTCCTATAGCTGCTTACAGCTGAATTTCGATTTTTTTTTTTTATATCTGCAATCTAGTCAAGTCTCAGTGATAAACTCTGCAATGCATTTGTCATCTTGTGTATAAGAACTGAAAATCAATCAGTTTTTGAGTCCTGCAGTTATTCAATCTATTTACAGCATTAAATCAAGAATATGCATGAACTCTTTCAAAAGCCAAAATCTATAATCAAACATTTACTATTGTAACTAAGTTTTATTTTATTTTTTTCCATTTGAAGAATTTTCATAAATTAAAAAATTAGAACATATTAAAAACTCACCGGAAAGTAGAGAAATAAACCATTTATAATCTTCCTTTTTCAAAGTTTTCCAACACCTCTTTGCAGAGCAATACTTCATGTGAAGTATTGAAGCTAGACTAACTTAAAAAGATTTCAGAGGAACAAGTGAGTAAATATTCTGCCGTCTGCTCATTTAGTCTTTTTATAATTGTGTATTGTTTCATAAGATATCATGAATCAAATTTGCTGCAATGCCTGTTTGGTTAAAATGATCCTAATTTGGTTACTCTAAGGAAGAAAAAAACTAAACAAAAAAGTTTCAATATCAAGATATATATTGAATATTAAATTATGTATTTTTGAACAACACTGCCCAGGGCTAAAGGAAAGAACAGCTAACACTAACGCGTGTCTGTGGGATGCCTCTGCTCATGTTACAGAAATAAGTGTGAAAGTCATTGTGTTGCTCATCCATCTTTGTCTTTGCCCTTCTCTGTCCTTCAGTGCTTGAAGGCCATCCAGTGAACTGGCACACGGTTTTGGCTCACGTAGCATGTTTGCTCTCAAATCTAATTCATATTTGCATTCCCATACAAAATGCCAGGACCGCCATGAATGAACCAAACCTGATGTAACTGATTTGCTGTGCCAAATTTAAATTTGCTACACATGAGATTTGAGAATGACTGTGAAGGGGAAGATTATAAACCAAGAACAACAACGTCAGATTGGGTCTGTTCATCAATTGTTGTTTTTGTCCTTTCTGGAGCTCAACAGCAGAGGCAGATAATCAAATCAGGACTTGAGCAGCATTTAATTCCACCAGTCATTGTGCTCCAATACTAAGTCAATACTAAAGCAGTTCGAATGAAATAAAGTCAATATAAAGGAGTTGAGGCTCCAGCATTTTTACTGAGCTTAATTATTCCCAGGTGTGCAAATCTTATGATTATGGATAAATAATATAAAACACAAATTGATGTAAAAAAAAAAAACTTAATGCTGGCCATGAGAGAAAGGTGTCAGAACACACAGTGCATTCTTAGTTTGCTGCATATTGGGCTGGGTAGCTGTAACCTTACAATGGGCGCATGAGCATCAGAGTGGACCAGGTAGTCACCTGGTTTGATGAATGACATTTTCTTTTAGGTCGGTTAAATTGCCATGTGCACAATTTACCTGGGGAAGAGATGGCAGCATGATGCACTACTGGAAGAAGGCAGGACCTTGTGCAGTGTCCTTGTAGTGGTGTAACTGTGCCACAAAACCCCAGCAAAATATAAATAAATAAAAAGGAAAAACACAGGAGACAATAAACTTGGAGACAGTAGACAAGTCTGATGTGGTGTTTTATAACTAAAATAGATGCAGCTTCTTTGTGCTCACTCTTGGGTCAACCAGAGAATGGATGAATTAATTTCAACATGGATCACAAATAGCCTTTCACATGGTCAGAAGCAGTCAATGTGCCATGCATAGCCTAGCCAAAACAAAAGAGTACTGTTTAATTACTGCCCTTTTATTTTTAGTATCTCTTTTTTTACTCCTTTTAAATGTATTCCCCTTGTGTTTCATTAATGAGGCTCATAATGTTGTCTACTGAATTCTGCACAAAAACACTGTTCCTGTGCTCAGCATGGACTTTAGATTTGTTCCCAAAAACTTCTCTTGAAGGATGTGAAGGTGAATTCACTCCACTGTTGCAGTGGCAGTCAGCTGGGCACATGCTACAGTGTGTGTACATGTGTATTAAAATACTCTCTACTCTACTGCAGTGCACACTAATTTATTGTGTTCAGTAAACTCAAAGTAAGAAATAGGTAGAATGGCATCCTGAAGTGTGGAAACACTGACTATATTGCATTTTCAGAAGACTGATCTGAATGATCTGAAGTTAGCAAGGAAGTGTTGCATTGCCTCATTAAAACAAACAAAAAGGGAGATCATGATCCACGTTCATAAAGAAGCAGTTTGGTTGTGAAAAGGTGTTCGAGGATGTGCTGAAGGAAAAATCTGCTTTTCTACAGTGACTGTAAACACATCACTCCAATAGGAGTTGAGTTTTAGATTTATTAGAACTCCAATTGCTGCCTGCTCTGTGTGTTTAGAGTCCAATGCAGCCATTTACTGTATATCTGAACCTCCTCATAGTTCAGACAGTCTCGTATAGCCAGACTATTGACGGTTGTCACATGGCATGTTATTCAGGCCAAATATCACCAACCTTGACAGGAAAAGATATTTAATGTAAAGTGATGCAACGTTTGTGTACTGTATATTTCTATGTAATAGATGATCCAATAGTAATTACACAGTATCAGTCCACGGTGTGGTTTTTGCCTTAATTGTCAAAGCAGAACAATACAGTGTTTTGACGATTATGTGCGTTTTTAATAAAAAATAAAAATAAATAAAATAAATTGAAGATTGAGAGGCAAGTTGATATCTTGCTTGTAGCCCACGCATGATTATAAAGCACAATAACATAGCAATTACATCTGGTAAATTCATCTGTTACAGTCTGAGACCTGAATTGGCAAATTTGTATAAAAGAGAATGATGAAAGGTTGAAAACTGCAGGAGAATAAGAGATTGTCTTTTCCCCTTTGTCATAAGGAGGAATCAAATGGGTTTATGAGGAGGTCATCAAAGAGCTTGTCTAACATAACCAGCCAAATCCTGACCCACCCTATGCAAGGACTTCTGGGAACGCCACTGAACGATGACATCATCTCAACAAACCAATTTGCTAAAATGAATCAGATTTCTGACGTTAGTTGACAGAGGGAGGCAGTCTAGGAAAATGTGTAGAATTATTGTCTCTGCTCACTCAGCTTACATTATAATGCAGTGTAAAAACCAGATGTACACATTTGTCACACTAGACTGCTACTTGTGGAAAAACAAGGCCTAATTGTTACTGAAAAAGCTACAATATTTTGAATAAATAAGTTGAGCTACTGTGACATTATTAAAATGTAAATACATAATATAAGTGAACAGCAGGACTTAAATCACAGTTTCAGTAATTTAATCTCAAAGTAATGGCATAGATTATGATAGAGGCTAGTTATCTTTGCCGGAAATTGATTTAAAAATGTGTTTTATGTTTTATGTATTAAATAACTATGTGGTAATGCCTATATAATACACTGAATTAAAAAACTTTCAGAAGTCATTCGATTATTATAATTTTGAACTTAATGGGTATGAGACAAATAAATCTCATAATTTAAGTCTGATAATAAAACAGTTACACATGATGAGTTAAAAACAAAATTACAACATCTTAATTGACATAATGGTTGATTTGGGAGACAGCTGCAACCTTGATTTGTTACTGTTTGGCATACTTGTCTAAAAAACACACTTTAAGATGTTCTTCCTCATTTTCACTTTGTCACTTGCTGACTACAGCATCTCACTCTATTTCCTTTCCACTAAAAGAAAAATAATGCTTGTGATAGGGCTGTACTTCTAGCTCAGACCACCTTTTACCTACTGTACTGAACGACTGTCTGCTGTATTTGATTCTGGCAGAATTATTATGCACAGCGAGTGCAGTTTAAGGATGCAGGATTCTCTTAACTTCTCTTTGACTAAACTGTACTTGTTAGTACTTTAAGTGCTTTTATAAAAATCAAACTCTCAAAAAGTCTTCAAAAACATTTTTTCCCATTACCAGATTACTCATTCAAGGCCCACAAAGAATCTGCAAACTTGCCTTTCCAAAATGTTGTCATTAATTACTCACCCTCATGTCAAACACAAAAGAGCTATAAAAATTATTAATTAAAATATTCGACACAACCACAAAAAAGCGCACAATTCAAGTTGTCCAAAGCATGGTAGCTAGGGATGTAATGATGCTATCAGTTAGAAATTGATTGGAAATCGATGAAAATATGTGATGATTTAAGTCGAGATGTTAAGCTAATCACGATACAATAAAAGTTTAGACGGTATTTAGTTTTTATATTGCTTCTGTTCAGAGAATGGGAATTTGACATCACAGTGCAATGTATTGTGGGAAATTTGGACACAGGAGCTACAGCACAGACTGAGTAGTAGTGACTGCAGGAATTTAATAGTGTTATATGTTCATATTATTCAGCTTAATACATTTACACACAACTTTCAGATGCCATCTTTATTTTTTAGCTCAACCATCACGGAGTCGAATGCACAGGATTGTGAGAAACATCTATGCTGTCTTCTAATGATGGTACAGTATCTCATAAGACATTATTATTATTTTTTTCTCTAGAATCTTTATGTTACTATCACTCTCTGTTTTTTAAACTGATAAAATATAACTTAATTCACACCATATTTCTGATATTATCGATCTTATCGGATTAATTTTGATTGTTCACTTTTATTTTATATCCGTGAGTGCAGTACACCTGCAAAGCATTAGCACTCGTTAGCTTGTCATTAGCGTTTTCTTTTCTCCTCTCGCTCCAGTTTTTCACAAGTTCATCAAACAACCGCAGTAAGAGTTTTCATCAAGCACGGTGAGTAATGGCTTCTCCTGTCATTGTTACTTGCACCTCTTGCCACATGTACAGTTTATCTATCTCTGTCGCTGATGAGGGATTCACATGTGATAAATGCAGGGAAATAGTTAGGCTGACAGAGAAGATTTCAGAATTAGAGACACGCATCCAAACTTTAATTGAGGATAGTAAAAATGTTAGGGCTCTAGATACGGCTTTGGATGCGTCTAGCTCAGGGATTCCTGTACATTGTTCGGTTCCGGCAACAGAGCCCCTGCAGTAGGGGAACTGGGTGACAGTGAGGCAGCGTAGTCGTGGGTCAAAACACCGCTCTTCTGTTCCGATCAAAACACTAAACAGGTTCTCCCCACTCAGTGATGCACCCACTGAGAAACCAGATGAAAGTGCTCTAGTTATTGGTGATTCTATTGTACGATACGTGAATATAGAGACACCAGCCACCATAGTCAAATGTTTACCGGGAGCCAGAGCACCTGACATCTTGGCAAATTTAAAACTGCTGGCTAATGCTAAACGTAAATACAGTAAGATTGTTATTCATACCGGCGCTAATGATGTTCGACTTTGCCAGTCGGAGATCACTAAAAATAACATTAAAGAGGTGTGTGAACTTGCAAGCACGATGTCAGACACTGTAATATGTTCTGGTCCCCTCCCTGCTTACCGTGGTGACGAGATGCATAGCAGATTGTCATCACTCAATGGCTGGATGTCTAAGTGGTGCCCATAGAATAACATAGGTTTCATAGACAATTGGACGAGCTTTTGGGGCAGACCTGACCTGTTGAAAAGAGATGGTCTTCATCCCTCCTGGGGTGGCTCCACTCTTCTCTCTAGAAATATGGCAAATAGTCTTAGTGTTTATACTTGACTAACTGGGGCCCAGGTCAGGAAGCAGACACACTGGCTAAACCGACCGTCTGCTAGCCGCCTCACGTCACAGAGGTCAGCTAATTCTCAGCACATAGAGACTTTTTCACCTAGATATCACACTATAGAGACTGTGTCTGTTCCCCGAACTATAAAATACAAAAAACGTCCAAACCAAGTTAAGATTAACAATTTAATTGAGGTTCAACAAATAAAAAACAGATGCAATATGAATAAACAAATGATAAAGCTTGGCTTATTGAATATCAGATCCCTTTCTACGAAAACACTTTTTGTAAATAATATGATCACTGATCATAATATAGATGTACTCTGTTTGACAGAAACCTGGCTAAAACCTGATGATTACATTATTTTAAATTAGTCCACCCCCCAAGATTACTGTTATAAACATGAGCCGCATCTAAAAGGCAAAGGGGGAGGTGTTGCTTCAATTTATAACAACGTTTTCAGGATTTCTCAGAGGGCAGTTTTCAAGTATAACTTGTTCAAAGTAATGGTGCTTCATATAACATTATCCAGAGAAACAAATGTTAATGATAAATCCCCTGTTATGTTTGCACTGGCTACTGTATACAGGCCACCAGGGCACCATACAGACTTTATTAAAGAGTTTGGTGATTTTACATCAGAGTTAGTTCTGGCTGCAGATAAAGTTTTAATAGTTGGTGATTTTAAAATCCATGTTGATAACGAAAAAGATGCATTGGGATCAGCATTTATAGACATTCTGAACTCTATTGGGGTTAGACAACACATTTCAGGACCTACTCATTGTCGAAATCATACTCTAGATTTAATACTGTCACATGGAATTGATGTTGATGGTGTTGAAATTATGCAGCCAAGTGATGATGGTGGGGAAGTCGTGGCCTAATGGTTAGAGAGTCGGACTGGCAATCGAAAGGTTGTGAGTTCGAGTCTCGGGCTGGCAGGAATTGTGGGTGGGTGAGTGCATGTAAAGTTCTCTCTCCACCCTCAATACCAAGACTTAGGTGCCCTTGAGCAAGGCATCGAACCCCCAACTGCTCCCCGGGCGCCGCAGCATAAATGGCTGCCCACTGCTCCGGGTGTGTGTTCACAGTGTGTGTGTGTGTGTGTGTGTGTGTTCACTGCTCTGTGTGTGTGCACTTCGGATGGGTTACATGCAGAGCACAAATTCTGAGTATGGGTCACCATACTTGGCTGAATGTCACTTCACTTATTTATTTTTATGATATCTAAGATCATTATTTAGTTTTGTGCAAACTTCATATAGCCAAAATTGTAAATTCTACTTCTTGTTACAAGCATGGAAGAATCATCACTTCTACCACAAAAGACTGCTTTTATCTTATCTTATCTTCCTGATGTATCCAAATTCCTTAGCATATCCAAAACCTCAGAAAAACTTGATGATGTAACAGAAACTATGGACTCTCTCTTTTCTAGCACTTTAAATACAGTTGCTCCTTTATGCTTAAGGAAGGTTAAGGAAAACAGTTTGACACCATGGTATAATGAGCATACTCGCACCCTAAAGAGAGAAGCCCGAAAAATGGAGCGCAGCTGGAGGAAAACAAAACTAGAGGTATTTCGTATTGCTTGGCAGGAAAGTAACCTATCCTACAGAAAAGCATTAAAAACTGCTAGATCCGATTACTTTTCTTCTCTTTTAGAAGAAAACAAACATAACCCCAGGTATTTATTCAATACAGTGGCTAAATTAACGAAAAATAAAGCCTCAACAAGTGTTGACATTTCCCAACACCACAGCAGTAATGACTTTATGAACTACTTTACTTCTAAAATCAATACTATTAGAGATAAAATTGCAACCATTCAGCCGTCAGCTACAGTATCACATCAGACAGTGCACTATAGACCCCCTGAGGAACAGTTCCACTCATTCTCCACTATAGGAGAGGAAGAATTGTGTATACTTGTTAAATCATCTAAACCAACAAAATGTATGTAAGACCCTATACCATCTAAGCTCCTAAAAGAGGTGCTTCCAGAAGTCATAGATCCTCTTCTGACTATTATTAATTCCTCATTGTCATTAGGATATGTCCCCAAAACCTTCAAACTGGCTGCTATTAAGCCTCTCATCAAAAAACCACAACTTGACCCCAAATAACTAGTTAATTATAGACCTCGAATCTCCCTTTTCTGTCCAAGATACTAGAAAAAGTGGTATCCTCACAATTATATTCCTTCTTAGAGAAAAATGGTATATGTGAGGATTTCCAGTCAGGATTTAGACCGTATCATAGTACTGAGACTGCTCTTCTTAGAGTTACAAATGATCTGCTGTTATCATCTGATCATGGGTGTATCTCTCTATTAGTTTTATTGGATCTTAGTGCTGCGTTTGACACAATTGACCACAACATTCTTTTGCATAGACTTGAACACTTTGTTGGCATTAATGGAAGTGCATTAGCATGGTTTAAATCGTACTTATATGACCGCCATCAGTTCGTAGCAGTGAATGAAGATGTATCATATCGATCACAAGTGCAGTATGGAGTACCTCAAGGCTCAGTACTAGGGCCGCTACTCTTCACGCTTTATATGTTACCCTTGGGAGATATCATCAGGAAACATGGTGTTAGCTTTCACTGTTATGCTGATGATACTCGGCTCTATATTTCTTCGCGGCCCGGTGAAACACACCAATTTGAAAAACGAATTGAATGCATAGTCGATATAAAAAACTGGATGACGAGTAATTTCTTACTGCTAAATTCTTTAAAAAACAGAGTTGTTAATTATAGGACCTAAAAACTCTGCTTGTAATAACCTAGAACACTGTCTAAGACTTGATGGTTGCTCTGTCAATTCTTCGTCATCAGTTAGGAACCTAGGTGTGCTATTTGATCGCAATCTTTCCTTAGAAAGCCACTGTAATGATAACAACCTTCATATTCATCCGGAAGAAGGAGGCGGGAACCGGCGGACAATCAAAAACATTTTAATAACAAAATAAACACAAAACAGCGCACCAGCCCCTCACGGACGACTGGTGCGCATAAAATAAAAACCAAAACACAACTAAAAGCCCAGGCCTGGTCCTCTCTCGTCCTTCACTGTCGTCGCTCCAGTTTTATATCCTTCCATCTCCTCCATGGGCCTCGAGACCGGTGGGACGAACAGGTGTAGTTCATCTCCAATCACTCCCCCGGCCTCGCTCCCATGTCCCTCGGCCCCGCCCCACTCGTCACATACCCCCATCGCCCCTCGCAGGCCGGGGGGTACTCCCGAGACTGCGCTCTACTCCCCCCCCCCCCCCCTCCCTCCGGGGGGGCCGCTCCCGGGGACCTGCGGGAACCTGGGGGTAGGACAGGCGAGGCGAGAGAAAAGGAGATGGAAGGAGGAGCGACAGAGACGAGAGAGGGGAGAGAGGGAAAAAAAAAAAAAAAATTCCGGTTCCCAGACGCACCGCTGCTCGGCCCTCCACCAGCTGGGCGATCTCCTCCGCGGTGCCTGGCGGTGGCACTGGACGGCCCTCGGCGGACGGCACGACACTCCTCCGCCGCCCGGTGGACGGCGACGGCTCCTCCGGTTTTGGGCAGCCGGCAGGAGTCCCCCGTTCCCTGCTCCTCCCCGTTCCGGCGGATGGCAGCAGACTCCGGCCACCTGGCGAACGGCGCCGACTCCTCCGCTCCCTCACGGACGGCAGCCGTCTCTCCACATCGTGGGCGGCCGGTAGCGAGCTCGCCCGTCCCCGGCAACTTGCTCCAGCCCACCGCCTCGAGCGTCCATGGCGGCACACTCCTCGCCAGCTCGTTGGCACCGCGGATTCACCACAGCGGCGAGGGATCTTCAGCAGCGCGTCCCTCCTTCTCCCGGGCTTCGGCACCACTGTAACGATATCAACCTTCATATTCATCCGGAAGAAGGAGGCGGGAACCGGCGGACAATCAAAAACATTTTAATAACAAAATAAACACAAAACAGCGCACCAGCCCCTCACGGACGACTGGTGCGCATAAAATAAAAACCAAAACACAACTAAAAGCCCAGGCCTGGTCCTCTCTCGTCCTTCACTGTCGTCGCTCCAGTTTTATATCCTTCCATCTCCTCCATGGGCCTCGAGACCGGTGGGACGAACAGGTGTAGTTCATCTCCAATCACTCCCCCGGCCTCGCTCCCATGTCCCTCGGCCCCGCCCCACTCGTCACAGCCACGTTTCTAGCATTTGTAAAACTAATTTTTCCATCTCAAAAATATATCTAAATTATGGCCTATGCTCTCAATGTCAAATGCAGAAATGTTAATCCATGCATTTATGACCTCAAGGTTAGATTATTGTAATGCTTTATTGGGTGGTTGTTCTGCACGCTTAGTAAACAAACTACAGCTAGTCCAAAGTTCTTACTAGAACCAGGAAGTATGTAAGTATGGCATCTACGCTAATATTAGTCTGTTTCTCTCTTATTCCGAGGTCACCGTAGCCACCAGATCCAGTCTGTATCCAGATCAGAGGGTCACTGCAGTCACCCGGATCCAGTACGTATCCAGACCAGATGGTGGATCAGCACCTAGAAAGGACCTCTACTGCCCTGAAAGACAGCGGAGACCAGGACAACTAGAGCCCCAGATACAGATCCCCTGTAAAGCCCTTGTCTCAGAGGACCACCAGGACAAGACCACCGGAAACAGATTATTCTTCTGCACAATCTGACTTTGCTGCAGCCTGGAATTGAATTACTGGTTTCGTCTGGTCAGAGGAGAACTGGCCCCCCAACTGAGCCTGGTTTCTCCCAAGGATTTTTTCTCCATTCTGTCACCGATGGAGTTTCGGTTCCTTGCCGCTGTCGCCTCTGGCTTGCTTAGTTGGGGTCACTTCATCTACAGCGATATCGTTGACTTGATTGCAAATAAATGCACAGACACTATTTAACTGAACAGAGATGACATCACTGAATTCAATGATGAACTGCCTTTAACTGTCATTTTGCTTTATTGACACACTGTTTTCCTAATGAATGTTGTTCAGTTGCTTTGACGCAATGTATTTTGTTTGAAGCACTATATAAATAAAGGTGACTTGACTTGACTTGACAGGAAGTGAAGCTAACTTTGGATTCGGACATGCCTTGATGCCTTGCTACCTTAGAATGCGTCTACCGAAGGCAGAATTTTTTAGTTTTCAGATGCAGCCATAGTGTTTATAAGCGAGCAGCTTTGCTTTGCTTACAGCAGTATTCAAGGAAACGCTGTATCGCTACTGTTCCATATGCGCCACCTGCTGCCAGAGAGTTATAAAGTCAGACGATTCTGTTGCATTCTGCTTTAAATGCATTTAAGTGCATTTTCTGATGAAACGTGGAAATGCTGATATTTCTATTAAACAACAAACAAACAAAACCTGTAAAAAAATAAAAATAAATTCCAATCCAAAAAGAGCAAACCCACCCCATTTGTCACACTAACATTTATATTGCAAATCTTTTCTTTTTGATGAAGATCCTGGTTTGCTAGTGAAAGATATTTTCATTTTGGGGTGGAATATCCCTTTAATATTGTTAACACTATACAATAAGTTTCATTAGTTAACATTAGTTAACTACTTTAGTAAACAAACTAAGAATGAACAATGTTTCTTCAGCATTTATTATTCTTAGTTTATGTTAATTTCAGCATTAATACATTAACTTACATTAACTAATGGAACCTTATTGAAAAGTGTTCCCTTAATATTAAAAATAAATATATAATTTCTATACACTTCTATGTAACAGAATCAGATATATTTTTTTTACTAATTATCCAAATAATGTATAGTCCTACAACGCTATTATTATCAGAACATATGAGCAGAGCATAGAGTCACTGAAGGTGGCATAATTTTACCAGTGTTGCCCAGTACAGCTGTTCTAGCCTACACCATGTTACTGCCTAGTAGCACTACTGCAAACAGGAGCAAGTATAATACATAGAAATGTCCTTTCTGAATGTTATTTGAGCAGACTTTACTTTTCTGGTGAGCATTAGCGGTACATTCTTTAATAGAGCTGAATATTCAGTAGAGCGTCAAACCGCACAGTGACGAAGAGACTGAAACATGCATGCTGAACAATGATGGGTGTGGCGCAGGGCAACATATGTATTATTATTATTATTATTATTATTATTATTATTATTATACTGAGCACTAGTGGCTCCCAGACTCCTCCGGGATTCCACAGAGACATCCCTTTAAAATGCTCTTCTCCAACATCAAAACTGCAAAGCAACAGTGCAGGTAAATCCAGATTCAAGCATGGTCTTCAGCATTTGGGCACATGTTAGCCATACAAAATCAGACTGTCGATTGTGGAATTGCTCGCTTGCGGGCCTGCTCTGGCAAGACAAAGTCATGCAAATCCCTGGATGCAACGTTGCTGCGTGCGTGGGACTTTGTTGCCATGTTAACAGTATTAACAGAGTTGCAATCACATCCATGTTTGCCAATAGCAATGTTACAGCTGTTATGAAGGAGAGAGTGGTGTCAAAATTCTTATCCTGTCAAGTACAGAATGTGTGAGTTTAGACGAGAAGGGATAAAAGGCCTGGACAGGACTAGTTTTCCCTAAGAAGCTCACTAAGTAAAAGTGTTTTTCACAATATTCAATTAATTTCATTTTAACTTTTCAGTTTTATGCACATCATAATAACTCAACTCTGAACTCAACTCAACCTTTATTTATAAAGCACTTACAAAACCATATATATGGACCAAAGTGCTGTACACAAGCAGCATATAATAAAGATCAAAAAACAAAACATTAAAACAAGTTATTCACAAATGTTCTGACCAACCAAATGCCGAAAGCCTGATAAAAAGAGTAAATCCTTAAGTCCTTTTTAAAAATGTCCATGCTTGATGAGGATTTTACAGGTAATGGCAGAGCATTCCAAAGTATAGAGTATAGTATAGTATATAGTATATGTAGTATAGTAATAGAAAAAGTGCAATCTCCACTCTGCCACATATGAGGCCATGGGACAGTCAAAAGCAAGCTCTGAGAGGAGTGCAATAGTCTATGTGATTGGTAAGGAACCAACATATCCCTTATGTACTCAGTAGCCTGATCATGCAGAGCTGTATACACAAACATCAACAAATTGTATTATATTCTATATTTAACAGGGAGCCAATGCAAAGATACCAACACAGGTGTTATATGATTTGGTTTCTAGTGTTAGTTAAAAGTGTCGCTACAGCATTCTGAATATACTTAAGACATGCATAACCAGAGATTCACTTATTCCTAAGTATAAAGAATTACAATAGTCCAACTGCGTTGAAATAAAAGCATGTATAACAGACTCTAAATCCTTGTTCAAAAGAATAGATTTCAGTTTGGACAATTTCCTTAACTGAAAAAAAATGTTTAATTGTCAGTCAAGATGGATTTCGGAATCAATAATTACTCCCAAGTTCCTCACATAACCACATAGATCACTGGACAATTGTCCCTGGCTTCCGACCATACCTTTCTGAAACTGCTTGTTACCAAATATAATTTTAATTATCTTCATTTAATTTAAACTAATTATTTGTAAACCAAGCCTTAACCTCTAAAGAGCATGTACAAAAGTTTGTTAAAGAAAAACTACCGTCAAGCTCTGAAGGCAAATAAATTTGCAACTAAACACTTTCGAACTGCTCTTGACAGTCGCGGTAGCATGGTCTCGTGTTGTTTCCACCAGCGTGGCAATTTGTTTTTTTCATCACTAATTGATGGATGTCTAAAATATGAAAGTAAGGAGAAAACAGGCGGGAAGCCCGGCCTGCATCTGAACTATGATTAGAAAATTGGCCTGAAGCCCGGCTCAAGGGCCATAAGAAAAGTCAGGGCCTGTCGGGCTCAGGTTGAAATGCAGGGCTCTAGTGTCTGTTGTTGAACCACAGGGAAACTTTGAGAGTCTGAGACTTTTTTTTTTTTCACTTGAACGGCTGGTCGTGCGATCTCCGATTTGTTTTTGTCGCACCATTGAGAAATTAGGCCACATGTGCAACCAAATTAGTCAAACTCTAGAGTAGGGTTGGGCCGATAGAAGGTGTCATCGTCCATCCCCGATGGCTGATAGACATCATGATGTTGCGCTGGCATTATGATGCCCTCCACCCCCTCCCTTTTTTGAATGCACAATTGTTTTTTAGTTTCACTATCACTTTCGAGATTTGCGATCGCACATACTCAGTTTATACTATGGAGCAGCAGTACTTACCACACATTTTACAAGATTATATGTTTGTCAATGGTACTGAGGATCTGCAAATCATTCCCCATTGTTCTCAATCATCTCTCATTAAGAGGGTCGCACACCGCCGCGCTGCCATATTGGTAATCCCTAGTGTGCGTTAACGTTCTATTAATTTAATATATAGATCAGTGGTCACACACCGGACGAGAAGTGTAGCGCCACGTCATGCCGTGCCACGTCTTTGAAATTTGAACACATTGTTTTCTACGAGTTACTGTATGCACACTGGCGGCGCCATTCGGCGTCTGTCCGCGGCGCCCAGCTACGACTCAGGACGCTGTTCAAATTCCTGTTGCACCACAGAGTGCCATCTGCATAGTTTTATATTAAATAAGCTGGAAACTGAGCTTGTGCGTATAGAATGTGTGCGTCTGGTGTGCAATACCTCGAGATGTCCTAGACATGGTGCAGAGCTTCTCATCTGGTGTATGACCGCCTTTACACAGTGTCTTCACCGGATGCGAAAGTTGTCGTGTGGCGCGGAGCCGCATCAGCTGAAGTCTGTCTAATTTAGTGTCAGCACGTCATTAACAGAACGTGGCAGCAGTTTACTGTCAGGGATTATTGGTGTCATGCCGCGCTGGATCCAGTGTAGACAGCACCACTGATTATACTGAGTTCTATTGACTGATCTGTAATGAACCTCTATTATAGATCAGTGGTTCTATAGTATTTTGTCATGCTGCACCACTCGCATCCAGTGTAGACACGTTGTTGGTGTTAGGAATTGTTAGTTGTTTTCCCTTATAAGGATTCACGCTTCGGGCACACCTCCTCCCCCCAGATATTGCTTATTACAAATAGAGTGTGAGAGAAATGTGTTGTTTAACCTCAGTAAGCCACCTTCATAATTGTATTTTTAATAGTGTTCTATGACAACAAATGTAAAAATAAAAAATGTGCATTTATATTGCAGACTCTTGTATGCAAATAGCATTTATGATCAATAAGGTGCCAAAAATATAGCATCTTCCAAGGCCACTTGCTTAGCACTCTTTTTTTTTTATAATGGAGAGTGTGAGAGAAAAATAAGACAAAATGCTTAATGTAAAAAATACTGCCCTTGTCCTTGGAATTTAGTGTCGTTCTTTTGCCAGTTGACAGTGTTCATGAGAAGGGAAGTGTGAGAGAGATGAGTTTTTCCCAGGGACTGCTGTGGTTAATTACAGCAAGATATATTAACTGTTTTTACCGTTAAGCTTTTGGAATTTTCCTCCCATCAGGTGTAAAATAAACCACAAATTCTGATCATGATCTACTGAGAACAGTATATTGCATTATGTTGTGATCACATGAATATATATATTTTTTTCATAATGCACACATTCGCATGACCTTCTGTAACACTCACTCTATTAATGACTACAGCAATCCCAATTCTGTTCCAGTCAGCACATAAAACCACACACGTTAAAAACTGTAAATAAAATAGTTTAGATAATCCCATCTGAATAGTTCTTAAAACAGCATACAGTACATCCAGGGTTTGTCACAATCACTTACAGTACTTAACAATATGTTGATATGCGTACTCCTTTACAGCGGTCAAAAATATGGATTCATATTGGATTTTGTAAGCAATTACTTTTTCCCCAAATTCAGATTAGAGGTTTATGAATAATTAGAATATTCCTTTAAATAACAACATACGATTGTGCATTCGTAGTCTCAGTATTTACATCTGTGCTTCAAAAAAAAAAAAAAAAAACAACATTTTCACTATTTTTATTATTACAAAAATAGGAATAGTTTAGGGATGTTCATTTCAACTGGTTAACTGCTGACCGACCGTTATGATTTTTGACCAATTAATACAATCAGTTAAACGGTTTAAAAAGTCATTTATTTATTTATTTCCAGTAATTTATCAAAATATGCGACGCATATAAAATGTGTGTTTTTTAGAGAGAAACATACATCGGGTAGCCTATTAATGAGTCGCATTTTATTATTTCATTCAGAAATAGGCCTAATGCTGATGCGAAATGTTTACAAATATCATAATAAACACTGTAAAACATAGTTATCCTATTTAAGTTCCCCTCACTCCACAACATATCCTTTCAACAGTAGCCTATTTAAAAAAGAACAAGCATAAAAAATAGCCTATAAGAAGTTATAGCAACATAAACGATAAGACTGGGACAATAAATCAATGCAGAATCGATTCGTGGATCGATTCTGAGCTTAGATTTTAACAGCAGATGGTGCTCTTATCTAGTTTTTATCCGTTTTTTAAAAGCTGAAGAGCGATGTGTGTTAGAGTCTGTAATTTCATCTCATCTTAGAATGCTTTTATGACGCCAGATTAAATGTAAACACGGCCCACTGTGACCACCCTTGTAATTCGCTTCAAACTTTACGAATTTTATGAATTATTATTTTAGGTTTAATTGTGTGTAAGGATTTGGAAATAAGCACAGTACAGCTGCTTCAAAAGCATGCACCACCATCTGCCGTTCAAAACTAACCTCAGAATCGATTGTTCGCGCATTGTTCGCGGTAAAATGAACATGGATTGCCACTGAAATGCAGTAATTTGATAATAAATGTTTACTAATTAAAGCTTACTGTGTTTCACTCGCAACATGTTTTTTTTGGATAGGATTAAAACAAGAAAAAGATTACATTTAAATAAACGAGGCAACATAATATATGCACTTTTATGGAAGCAGAAAAACAAAGTTCATTAAGAACCTGACTGCTTGTAATAAAGATTTAAATACAAAAGGCACGAGAGTCGACTGTTTCTGTCAGTGGTGTTTTAATTTTAAATATTTGCAATATCCCAACAAGTTTAAATATGTGGCCGCTTGCTTGAGCAGCTTATTATACAAACCTAGAAGTCAAATGCATGAATAATATGTTGTTTATATTTGAGTTAAACTATGATTATGAAAGATTGTTAATGTTCCGTGATAAAAGAGTCACAATGCTGACTGAATGCAGAACGCAACCGCGTGCAATGTGAACGCTAGAATCCGTTAATATGGGTGCGTAAAAAATAGACAACGCATACGCACTGCAGACAGAGTATGTGAAACAGTGTTGAGTGCTCCGCATCCTGCCCCTGACAAGCATCAAAAGTCCAGGTTTTGTGCAATAGATAAAGATACCCTGCAGTGACAAAAGCTGCACACTTTGTGATTAAATTACATGTTTAGTTTAATGTACAGTTCAAATAATTGTTCAGTTACACTGCTGCCATTAAAAAAAACAAATGAACACCATGACTCCTTTAAGTGTTTGTGTGTGTCAATTTTCCCCAACCACAAATTACTGACAAATTACTATAGAACCACTGATCTATAATAGAGATTCACAACATCATGATGTCTATCGGCCATCGTCTATTGGCCCAACCCTAGTTCCAGCATAAATATATTTGTAGTAATCAGCCAGCAAAAACATCAGCTCAGCATTTATGCACCAAATCATCTTTCAACAAAACCTTAATGCAGTAAAGGGTAATGGGACAGTAAGACTGTATTCTCATTCACAGACCAGTGGCTTTTGAGGGATCAGAGTAAAGACTGGGGTCATGTTTAAAGCACAGACAAACCGCTGCCAGCTGCTCTGAGATTCCCTGACATGGTCAGCAAGCTATCAGCTCTGGGCACGAAGAGCACAAAGCAAGCAACAGCACCAAAGAGAAAGCTGCCCATCAGTAACACAAATGCCATTGAATTATGTCTCTGAGAAAAGCAGCTATTTCTGAACACAGAATGTGTTTCCAAAAACCACTCAAATAGTTCTCTGAAGAGGCAAAATGTTTCTTGTTTCATGTGTTCATGTGTCATGTTTAAATGCAATTAAAGTTGTTTTTAATAATTAAATATGAATTGTACCTCACTTGCTGCATTCTAATTATTTCACCTGTGCTGGACAGAGACTGAGAAGGTGCCGCTGCATGTCATGCCAATCCTCTCACGTCAGCTTGACATCGGCCTTTATTGAGGCCACCGATCAAACTTCGGTAGCCGTTCAATCACAGCACCCCCCAAAACACACATTTATTTTCTTAGTTGATTACATCTACATTCACTAGTGGTCATAAATAATTTTGCATAAAGTTAAATAATTTTGTTTTGATCTTATCATGTGGGTTTTGGCTATCATGTGATGTACATAAACATGCAATTTTCTCATTGTATTCAGATGACTCCTATGCCTGAGTTGTAATTAGGCACTGAAAAAGATCCAAAACCTTTGTCTTTACTTGATAAAGTTGTGGGTTTTTATGTCACTTTTGCTTTTTTGTTGTCTTTCTTCTTCCTCTTAGTGTGTAGGCCTTTTAGTATTTCAAAGTGCCTCCAATGGACAAATCGACATATGATACTGTACCATCACAGTAGAGAGTACTTTACTATAAGTGATTCAGTGTCTTTGGTCTTGCTTGTGATGACAGATAAGCATTTGTTTGAGAAACCTCATTCTCCACATGCATGGAAAAAATCTGATAGAGCCACCACTGTCTGAGGAACTGAATTTCACAGGGTCGTGCACTCTATAGATGTCTGAGCATGCACCACATCAAATGAAGAACCACAGATCAGGGCATAAAGAGTTCAGCGCATTTTTACACTAAAGGCTTTTTAGAAAGACGTTGTGGTTGACAGCATTTTTAATGTAGACCATCTTAAGTCATATGCGGGTAAACAGAGCTGTGCTGTTTGTGTTCACTTGCTCAACAGCTATTGTCAGTGAAACAAAGGCCAAACAACAGTGCAAGGAACGTGACTGGACTCATATGGAGCTGAAAAATATATAAATATGCTCCTGCTCATATTAGCATTTACAATCAATCATGGTTAAAATTCAGCGAAATGAGGTCAAACACTCTTAATGCCAATGTCTCTATAAGAAACTCGGCCTTCTTCAACCTGCGTTTAAAAACAACACTTTCCTTTACTGAAGAAAAATGAACCCTTCTGGAAGATACTGCTATTGGATTTTCTTTCAGCACTTTTAATTTAGATATGAAGTAATTGAGCTACCAGGAAACAAATCCAAGAAAAAAAAAATCAAACATCACCTCTAAATAACACAAGCAGAGACAAAAATTATTTTTTACCAGAATTATGGAGCAGAATGTTATTGTTCAGATTCCCTTCAAATCTAATAGGCTTGGTGTGGCCCATAGCGCTGGAATCCCAGTCAGAGTGAAAACAAACAGTCCATTCTCTCCAACCGGCTCAAACAATCGCAACTGTAAACATGAACAGCATTTTTTTTTTCACGTCTTTCTTCTCTGCACTGTTTCCAGGGTCATTCAAAATATTAGAGAGCGTTGTTTCTTCCATCACCAGACTCAACACGGGTTGCCAGATGCAACTAGGAACGAATGCAACTGAAAATGTTAGCCAACGAGGATTACAGCAAACAAACATTATCCTTGTGTTATCATCCTCTCATCACAGAGCTTTTTTAGACGGATGCCAAGACATATTAGGTCAGGTAGAATTTGCAATCCAAGTTCGATTGCTGCTTCAATGTCTGCAATAGGGATGGGATGGGATGGTATGAAAATTTAATATCACGATTATAGTGACTAAAATTATCACGATTATCAATATTATCACGGTTTTGTTGAAACGAGATGAAAGTGTTCAAAAATAGTTTATGCTCACACTGAAAACATTTCAGCAAGTTTTATATTTAATAATCAACAAACAACTAATAAAACAAGCAACTCTATGCACTTAATTTAAAGAAAGATTAAATTCTGTGGCATTTCCTTCCTTACAATGAAAAGTGTAGAAGCATAGAAAAGCATAGAAAAGTCACTGACTTTCGCCATTCCTTCTCGAAAAAAAACAAAAAAAACATTGTGCGCTGCGCTTGCGTCAGACTGTTGCTGGCTGGACATGATTTAATAGCGAGTTATTAAAACCGCGATAATCAAACACGGTTTTAATGATAATTCATTTTTAAACGATATTACTAACCTTCAGCACATTTTATCACGGTTATCAATAAAACTGGTTATCGTCCCATCCCTAGTCTGCAATACGCCGTTTTTCTGTCGAAATCCTGTTGGGCAAACTGGCATTAGGCAGAATCACACAGACCAAAACAAAAAACAGACATTCTGACATGGAACACACATTTCACAGTAGAATAGCTGGCTGTAGCATTGCTTTTCAGATAAACAAGAATGTGAGCTTAGTTTGTTTCCTAAACATATCCAAATATATAAAATAAAACTCTTTCAGATTAAAAAGACTTTTTTTATCAGATGGCTACAAAAAAATAATAAAAAAATAAAAAAACTCGCGACTGCAACTAACAGCACGCTTCTTTCAAGCACTAGATTCCCTCAGAAATCAAGTGAAAAAAGAAACTGCTGCTGCGAATGCGTCGCTATGAGCTTGACTCCTTGTCATGCTTAGCTCTTTGCATAAACAAACGTCAGTGAAGACGAAGAAGAGGATGACATATTCATCCAGCGCCCTTTTATACTATGGTCACGGACTCACGGCAGAAGAGACATCCTAGGCTGTCATCAGCCAATGTTAATGTCATGTTTAGACATGTGCTTCAGACACCGGTCACGCTGAAGTAATTTCCCATACAGGCCACTAGAGGACGCAGTTCTGGCCAATGTTCAGAAGCGCAGCATCTTTATGCAGTTTGTGTGAATGTGTGTGTTATTTGCAAGTAGGTTTACAGTTGGTGTGCACAGCTGCAAACTGGGACATCAAGTAGTTATGAGAAATTTCCCTTGCTGCCATACTTCAGTCAATCATTTGGACCTCATTCAAGCAACTGGCCAACTGCTCTTTGCCCACTATAGTATAATCAAAATCCTAATGGCAGAAACAAGGCTTACACTGCACAAATGACTGTTAGATATTGTTAGATACTCGCGGTAGTCACTGTATTTGTTTAAATGGGTGGTTAATTGCGATTTCACTTGTTTAACGTTAGTTCGTTTGTAATGTTGCTGTTTGAGCATAAACAATATCTGCAAAGTTGCAGCACTGAAAGTTCAATGCAAACAAAGTTATCATATTTTACAATTCTGGCAGGAATTATGATCCATATTACAACGTTATTGCTTCGTTGGACTAAACGTGCTTCATGAGATGTCGTTCAGTGGACCCTTACCTTCCTAAATAAACAGGGATTTACAGCTGTGGATGCGTTTATGACTTGTTATTACGACGGATCTGGTATGTACATCGTTTTCATTGCTTATTTTTTTATGTGTACTGCTTACACAAATGTAGCAAATACAGTCTTTATAAGCTTTCCATTGAAAAACAGCGATCTGTCGTCGATGCTTGAGGCTTAGATCTTTATAATGATACATAGTTTGTCAAGATTAAATTTTTACCAGGACGGGCGTTCTGGTGCAGGTTAACAGGTTACTGCCTACAAAACCGGCTGGTAAGGGACTACAACGAACTTCTTCCCGGGTCCATTACGTCACAAACCCAGAAAAACCCCGCCCCTGGGAACACGAAACAAAGGGAACGAGGCCATGATGTGCTGCTTTAGATAAGAGGAAGAGAAAACTATGGTTGCACGTAAAAAACTGTGCATATATCAATTGTGATTCTGTCTTCTAATGATTCCAATGGATTCAAAAGTTTCAAAATCAATGTTCTAAAGCATTGGTTCTCAATCCTGTTCCTCACGTCGCCCAACTCTCTCTCTCTCTCTCTCTCTCTCTCTCTCTCTCACGCTCTCATTCAGATCGTCAGATCAGCTCCAACAAACTGTTCCATTTATACCCTTATTTAAACAAAGCAATGAGAAGTTTTATACATGGACACACATACGGTTACTGTGCTGTATTATAGCTTTCATCAGAATAAAACCATATATCAAAAGCTAACAGAAGCAGTTGTATTTACAACAGTGTATCTAAAAGTGTGAGACAACAACATTACAAACATACCATTAAGAGGCGTGCTTGCACAGGTTCTGCGCAATCCTCTTCATTAATAATCTCTGCATCTCAGTCGGGCTTAAAAAGATAAGCAATATAGAGGATGTCATTGTTTACAATACAACCAGAGCACATTCTGAGCTTGAGAGAGGAAGGGTGTTTAGACATGCTCGAGGCGATTTAGCGAATCACAACACACTTAGCCAGCTGACCAATCTCAGCACATCAAGTATTTCTGAGGGAGGAGCTTCATAATAACAGGAAATAAATCGAGGCTTCTGAGAGAGAAAGCACAAATCGCTGTGGAATAAAGCTAAATTATGTGAAAAATGATGCATGAACACGTTAGACTGCACCCCATAAACACAATCAAGCCTAGAAAAAAAAAACTGTAAACCACCCCTAAGCACATTACATTATCATGCAAAAACTTCAGTGTATGAATATGTTTATCATTCAGTACAATGTTATTTTATCATAAAATAAGCTCTTAAAATACATGTTCTGTGAAACAGTACTGTTTACTGGTATCAGTGAGAAATAGTGAAGATGTTTGGCTGTAAGGCTTTAGAGATTGACACTGAAAGCTTGCCTCTTCAGCTGCTGTTTACAGCACTACTGGGACTTATTACATTAAACTGAACATAATTTGTATTACCCTGCTTTAAAACTGTTTTGAACTAATGGAATCTGCCTTTGCAGCACAGAATGCTTCTGAGCATCTTAGGCTTTCTGCTGAATTTTGCAAAATCAACACTTAAAAAGTTCAGCAATTGAATGGACTCCAGCAGAATAACAACATTACTGTCTTCAATGGAGCTGCTTATAGCTGAATTGAACTTAATAATTAACTTTTTAAGTTTATTGAACTGAACTGAATCGACACTGAACTGACAGGAGCTGATTAAAACCATTATAGTCTTGCCACAGCTGTTTTACAGCAGAATTTGGATGGGTCTCATTTTTGGAGTTGGCATAATTAATTCTGCTACTTTCCTGCTTACAGTAAAGCTGCTTTTACTGTATTAAGCACTATAAAAACTTAACAGAGAATCATCCCTTTACCAGGCTTTTATCAGCAGAAAATCTAGATACATTTTAGAGTATCTGAGTGATTCTGTTTTGTAGACGTGTGCTACAGTTTCTGATTTAAAGGCAGGTGCTTTCATTCTTAGTATCTGCACTGCGCTCTTGAAAAGATGAGATAACACTAATAATAATTTTGTCAACTACTTTTAATTTGATCGTAGTCCTGTGTCAAATGTAAATTTTAGTTTTATCATATTCAGGGGTTAAAGTGGAAAAAAATCCTGAGCCTGAACTTTTTTTTGGGGGGTGGGGGGGGGTGTTTGGAGAGAAACTCCACAAATATTGACGATAGTAACAAAAATACAGTAACAAGAGCTTAAAGTGCTTAGAAAATGGTAAACAGTCTGAGATAGACAAGAATCTCTTCAATGATTATGTTTGGCACCATTTATTTAAAAGTACTATGTCAAATAAAGCGTTTTCTTCTAAACAATAACAAGTGCTTAAATAATTAAGTGCTCAAAGTGCTAAAGAACTGAACTGCTAAACTGAAGATTAGAAGTGAAATCAAGGCTATTATCACTTTTTTTCTGGGATGTAACTCGCATGTTGATTTGAAACCAACAGGCTAGTGAACGCTTTTTTTTTCTTCTGCCAGTTTTCTACACAGGGTGACCAGTGGCTCCGAAATTCTGAATGACAAATCATTTTCTGCTATAAATGTGCACACACATATTTTTTAAATCGCAGACATGGTCAGTCATAGACAACGGTGTGTCAGCTAGTTGCTCCCGGCTAGAGACCTGCACTCCCGCGGGAGTACCGCGGGACCCAGCGCCACCGAGTGCGGCGCGGGACAATATTTGATGGGTGAATGCGGACGCGGGCGGCAAGATATTGTGTGCGGGTTGCGGGAAAATAAAATTATTTGCGGGACAAATAAAAGACAAAATAACAAAACAAAATAAAAAGAACTAGAAACAAATAGACCTTTGTTTATAATAAAATTAAATAGACTTTGTGGAATGGGAGGATGCGGGTGATACCGTAGACAGCGACGTGTAATTCGATTCCGTAATAGCGATATATTTAAATGTCAAATTGGATGGATTAGAAGCACACAGACCGGATGATGTCCTCCAGTGGTGGAAAAGACGAATTTCCGAGATTAAGCAAACACGCCATGTACTTTGCATTCCAGCTAGTGCACCATCGGAGAGGGCTTTCAGTATTTGCGGTCGCATACTGGAGCAGAGACGGATTAAACTGAAGCTCTCAACAGAGAACGACATGATATTCCAGCATGGGCACATTAAGTAGTCGTACAATTTTTTTTTGTTTTTTTTTAGTCAATTCAGTTTATTTTTATTTATTTATTTACCTAATATTTAAAATTGGTCTGTTATTGAGGAATAAGGATATTTTTTGTTAAATGTTTGAATGAATTGCTCAGGCCCCATAAGCTACTTTTCCTTTGAAACTGAAATAAATCCAGGTTTATTATTATTATATAATTTATAAGGCTATATAGCCTAATTATTATAGGTAGGCCTATATTTTTTATTTTATTTACATTTCTTACTTTTTTTACTGTATATGTTCTAAGTTCCTTGTTCATGTTCATACTTTTAATTAAACGCAAATAGAACGAAACATTTGTTTATTTTCCGTTTCTTTTTAAATTTATATTCAACAGGGGAGCAAGTGAAAAAAATAAGAGTAGCAGGCAGAATATGCAATGTATTTAAAAAAAAAGAAAAACTACTGTAGGCTATACGGGAGCGGGAGAAAATAACATATTTTTGCGGGAGCGGGATGGAAAAATCCCTCCCGCGCAGGTCTCTACTCCCAGCAACGTCGTGGTAAGTTTGAGTGCACGGGCAGCGGCTTTCCAGGCAGGTTTTAGCTCGCCAGTCACTATTTCAAACCACGACTAACGACTTGACTTCTGAGCGAAGGGAAATTTAGCTAGATTATTAATTTTATTGCAATGTTACTTTGTCCTAAAATCTATTTTTCAACGTGTACCACTTGCATAAACACTGGCTGTTGTTTCGCGTGCTGTGTGACGTCAGAACTCGGAGTATATCGATCTAGTACGAGTTCACGGGTGGGAAGTCACGGGTTTGACTGCCGTTCCAGTGCACTTTCACGGGTTTAAGGTTGGAAAAACACGGGTTACGGGTTGCCTGGAACGCGACATAAATCATAACGAGCAAGCACTTTCTTACCGCTGCTGGCATACAGTAATTCCTCGAGCAAATCATGCAGAAACAAGCCCTGGGCTCTCTCAGTTTCTTGCACCAACTGCCAAAAAGCGCGTCCTTTATCTATTGCTAGGAGTCTAGGACATCATCCCCAGGCTTCATAAACTTGCGCTCCATTTTTGTTTTCTCCGACAACGCTAACGTGACATTGACGTATGGGCGTCAATCATCCTTCACGCCCTTCTCTGCTTCTGATAGGCTTGTAACGTTAGTTAAAGCTGCGTTCCTCTCATATGATTGGTATAAGAAATAAATTGGCTCGAAAATATTAAACTGCATGCGCAGGCTCTCAAATATTATATTATTATTTTTCCCTCACGGCCACACACCGGAGATCCGGCACGGTGCCGGAATAATTTAAGCCCTGCATATTTATTCAACTTAGTTTTAGTCAAATTTTAGTGGACTAAATGTCTGATTATTTTAGTCTAGTTTCAGTCAGTGAAAACTTAATTTCTGCCATATGTTTGTCTTTGTATACTGATTAAAATGCTTATATATATTTTTTTTTCTTTTTTTTAATATATATATAATATTACATTTTGTTGGCATTTAGGAATTGTTTTTTTTTATATTCAACAGAAAATTAATTTTATTTCATCAGAAGTTGCTCTTACACCAATAAGCACAAATCGATTGAATATCGACTCATATGCATGATTTATTTTACCACTGTGTAGTGTACAGATTCATATCAATTAGAGGCTAAATAAACAAAATACTTTATACACTTGCCCTGTCCACCTTATGAAAACTGGCATAAGTTTCAAATATGATAACAGAAAATCCTAATAGTAATTCCAATACTTCCAAACTGTATAAATATTTCTCTATTAAAACCACATTAAAAAATAAAATAAAATACTTATTGCTGCAGAGAGGACTGGCTGAATGACACTTTCATTTAAGCAGATTACCTCAAATGGAGCTTGCTAAACTTAACTTTAACTTGTTCACAGAAGTTTTCTTGAAAGGGGCCCAGAGTAGGGCTCAAATTATTTACAAGGTGTGGAGGGCCAAAAAAAATAACTTCAGTCCTTTTTCTGATTTAACTAAATGAAATTATTATCCAATGGTGTGAAACTTTATGAGACTCAAACATAAAATGAAGAGGGAGCAAATACAGAAATAATAAAATTGGGCCTAGAATGGAGCCCTGGGGTACCCCACCAGTGATGGGAACTGAGCTTGATAAAAATTCACAGAATTTCCACAGAAAAACTCCTATCTGTGATATATGATGCAAACTTATTTAATGCAGTATCACAAATGCCAACCTCACAATTTAATCTTTTTAACAGGATGCAGTGATCTACTAAACCGAAAGCAGCATTTAGGTCCAATAATAAAAGCATAGTAGTTACCAATGTCATTAATATGAAACAATATTAAAAACATTGAAAAGTCAACCATGAACACAAACTTCAATTAATGTCAGCACTGATGCATTATACCTAATAAACATGCACTAAGTCATTATTGGTCAATTTTTGATTTTTATTTTTTTTTTTATGTTTACTTTGTTTAACAATTTCAAGCACTGTGATATTCAAGCATACATGGGCAATTGTGAAGCAGTGATGCACTGACAATGGTTTTTATCTGCAGACATTGGATAATCTCTTATCCCTTGCTTTTATTAACACTAGAGGTTTAGGGTAGGGTTTATATATATATATATATATATATATATATATATATATATATATATATATATATATATATATATATCAGGGATGGAAATTAACTTTTTTGTCCACAGGCCACTGTGTCTGGTGGATTTCAAAATCTACCAGCCACTCAATGTTTTTACCAGCCACTTTCTTGTTTTTAACCGACAATGTGAAAATTGATACTACAAGATCTACAATACTTAAGCAGTTTATTTAATCTCAAGTCTCAATGAAATATTGACGTTTTCTCTTTCAGTGATGCTGAAAAATGCTGCCTATCTAGGCAGCTTACTAGGTTTTGAAACAGCCGACTCTTGCTGAAGCAGCTCATTCTCTCAGCTCCGTAGCCCAACCGGATGATACACTGCACTGAACTTTTTTAATTCACAGAAACATTTTTACGACATTCTAAACAATTTTCGTACGCATTAATAATGTTGTATTTAATTCCAAAGGAAAGGATTCACTAGTATTTGTATGTGTAAGTGTATTTATTTTTTTTGTGGTTGAGGGAACACGTGGGGAAAAGTCCCCTGTTCAACACTGTATCACTGAAAGAAATCTCGGCTTGCAAACTTTTACGCCATCGACAAACGAACGCACAGCATTTTTTAATACATCGTTTTTATGCGTCTCGTCACGCCAGAGCTGTCAAACATGTGTAGTGATACAATGTTGCTTCTACATAATAACTTACAACCCTCTACGGACACCTTGGCAATTGAATCGCCATTGGCTAGTAATTATTTTAGTTTACTTGCCCAGTCAGTCAAGCTTTATAATAATCAAGTATCATTACAAATAGAACTTTAGTAATTAGAAGTAAACTTGATAACCATGTTTGAATGCTTATTAGTCGTTTTAACTGAACATTTAAACTAGACTTGTGATGGTGCTATTTTGGTCATTCAGTGTTTCTGTAAAAACTAAAAAATAAATTTTTTTTTAAAAAATAAATAAAAATAAAATACTGATAAGATAATAATAATACGATTCCTACTAATAAAAACTATAAAACACACTAAGGATTACTAAGGATTAATGAGCTGCTGGATTCATGAATATTAATCATGTTTTTTGTGTTCGCTCGAAATGATTTGCTGAAATCAAAACAGGGATGATAATAGGTGAGCGCCAGCCAATGAGATTGTCATTTGCACATTTGGTCCGCCCACTAGCGGAAAAGCCGGCAGTTCTTAAACTGAGGAATTCCAAAGGAACACTTGTTATTTTGACAAGAAAATACAACAAAGAATATAATTTACATGTACGTGTCAATTTTACGCGCCAATTCTCTCTCAATCTCTATTAATATATGTGAGAGAAAGTGACGGCAGGGTGCGCGCCTTCACACTAGAGTTTATGTTAAGTCAAATAGGTGCACAAACATATCACAGTTCAGTTGAAGGAGAGTGAAACTCTATAGCGCTCAGTCAGGGAGTGTTCGGCGAGTGAAAAAATATCTGTGCTAAACTTATACTTAGCCTCCAACTCACACACTGGCGAGTAAAATCTGAGAAATTAGTAGCCATTGGCTAATATAAGACACAATTAAGTCGCCAGAGTGAAGATTTAGTCGCATATGCGAGTGATTTACTCGCAATGTAGAGGGTTGCTTTTAACACCACTCAACAGATATTTTACTTCCAAATTGTCAGGGTACAACAGCCACCATAATAAAATCATCAGTCACTGGACATTTTACTTTAAATGCACTGTTAAACAAGAAGCAAAGAAAATATCATTTTGAAATCAGAAATGTTGTCACAAACAACATTACTACTGTTGTAGTTCAATTAGATTGGTAAGCTAACATTACATGTAATCACTGAATCACATATACATTTAAGAAATAAAACTATGAATTTACAAAAATGCCATTCAATAAGGAGAAAAAAAAGAAGAAGATTTTTTCCAGTGTTGCATAATTATTAACAGTCCAGCCAATTTAATTTAGGGGTGTGATGTTTTCCGCAAATATCACATTTGAATATTTGAGCTCACAAAAAACGAATATTTGAATATTCGTTTATTTAAATTGTTTGATGAGACAGATGTTATTTTTCAGCAACATTTATTGTTTCCGTCATTTTGAACAAGCTTACACACAATAAGCTTGAACATTACACATCGTGTTTTGTAGCTGAAAACCTTTAACAATGCGTGCAAACAAACAAAAGTACAGATTTATAAATTAAAAAAAAAAAAAAACGTAAAGCAGCCTGCAGCAATTAGGCTATTGTAGAACGTAGCCTACACTTAACTTTGAAACTTTTAAACTGTCAGCAAATCTTTTTGCTTTTTTTGTATTGTTTTACATGTTCTTGTTAAGAAATACGGGCATGTAAACATGATCGGGGGACAGTCGGCTCCTTAGTCTGTTAACAATAAGGCCGGCGGCTCTGACGGCACAGACGTTGGCGGGACTCACAAATAAAGGTGTGCTAAGCGAATAAGTTTTGTGAAGCGCTTCGTGTTTTGGTTTCACCACTGAATGGGATCCTCATCTGGTGGAATACATGGCTCCAGCAAGAACTGTGCCCACTCGTCTCGGCTGGACTCTCTGTAATCATCGCTGAAGAACTGGCTCAGCCTTTTCCGATGAGTGGGCATTGCATCCTCTTCATCATTGATGGCAGCTGCTGCATCCGCACCACTCGCATCAAGGAAAATGTTCTGATAATGTTCAAAAAAGTTTTTTTTTCTTACTTCTCACGTTTTCATCAACGTGAGATGTTTGTGCCAAGGGTCTAGGGCGGACGCGAGAAGAGGAGATTTCACTGCATTCTCCAAGTTAGCGGTGTTTATTCGTTGCTTGAGAGATGCCACAACAATGTCCTTGAATTCGGTCACTTTCTGTGATTCTCCACAGCATATTTGAAGTACTGTAGAAGACCGCAGTTCTTATGGGCCGTTCACATATCACGTCTTTTTGCACGCTCAAGTTTGTTATTTCCAATGTAGGCGCGCAGTATGCACGGTCATAATGGAAGCGACGCGGTCCCGATGCGCACGCGATGCGACACGCCCGTTTTTTCCAGGCGCGTCCGCACCGCATCGAGTTAAAAACATCTCAACTTTTCAGAATGCCGCAAGCGCACCGCAGGTCATGTGACAAGAACTAAACATTCAGTTTCATCCTTTCCCATAACAATGTTGAAAGCTCAGCCAAGATGAAAAAAACAGCTGATCATAGCTGTATATGGATTGCCATTTTGAAATAAATTTAGTAGCAGAGCTACTGAAAGCAATTTTTAGTGCTGCAAATCCATTTATCCTGTGCTGAAATTTCCACGTCTTCATGGAGAGAGCGCGTCATTGTTTCTTAGCAACGGCAGACGCCCCAGGAGCGCTTCTGCCCGAGCGCCTTGGAAAGGAGAAAGCGGCGCGCCTAGCGTTTTCCACGCGTTTTTAGGTGCGATATGTGAACGGCCCCTTATTCATTCATTAATTATTTTTTGCTTGCATATATCTTCAAATATGCCGTGGAGAATCACAGAAAGTGACCAAATTAGGTTTTACTGTGAACTGTTTTTTTTTTGTGCAAAATTCGAATATCATTTTTATTTATCGAATAATTAAAGCAGAACGAATATTCGAATGATAGAATATAGATAGACATAGAACTTGCAGACCAGTCAAATGTACATATACAGTACAGCAGGAAAGGCGGATGACATAAGAAAGAGAGATAATAGAAGAGAATAGAGATAAGCCAATGAATGAATAAATGAACGGGTGAAGAGACTGTTAAACTGATGCCAATTTGCCTATCTTATCTGACAACGACCAGGAAAAAACCTTCTGGCCTTAGAAACATGAGCGCTCAATGCCCTAGGCCTTGTTCACATTACACCCAATCCCAATTTGGTTTTCAAATCTGATATTTTAAACTAGCTCTCCACTGTTCAAGTGATGAAATGTGATTTGTTCATACAGATAGTCTAGTGGTGAACATCTAGTGTGATCCACACTGGTTGCCATAATAACAACTTTGGGCATTTCCACATAAGAAAAAGCTCTTATATGTGGCTTCTGCAAGCTCGGGTCTGAGGGTGTGGAAGTAGTCAGGCAAAATTCAGCAAATTTGATTTCCCAATGCATAACTGGACCCATTTTTTGGAAGTCCCCAATGGTTAAATAGATGTCTATAAAGGTAATAGTTTGCCAAATAATTAATAATAAATTGAATTGAGAAGTCTTGTAAAGGTGTAAATCATGTTTTAAGCTTCAGAAAAAAGAAAAAAAAGAAAAATAAAGATCTACAGCATTTTACTGTTACGTGTAATTCATGAATTGTGAAACTGCAGCTTCATGCGAACACAAAATAAATATGATCTGTATTCTTCTGACTTTCATTTTATAGCACATACAGTTCTGGAATATTTTTTTAATACGTTTTTATTTTATTTGGCCAAATGCGGCTAAAATCATTGCATGCCTGTAAACAGCTATTTGCAAGGGAAAACAACAGCTTAAAGAACACCAAAATTAACTGAGCATCTAGAACCCTCTGTATGTCCAAATGTCTAAATGACTTGTAGGGCAAAATGTTCCAGAAATAACCTGATATGTACACTTCCTTCTTTCTTTTAGCTGCGCTTGCAGTTTTGGCATGATTATTTCATTTACTGAGTTTTGCAAGCATGAGGGGAAGGCTGGTCTACCTTCTTGTAGCCAATTAAGTGAGGTTCTCGCTGGCTTTTGATTTACTCTTATCAGATTGGTTCAATAAACATGCCAGATGCCAAAAGACATTTACAGTGTCCTCCACTAATATTAGCTTCCTTGGTAAATACCAGCAAAGGCTACTTTGAAAAGTCTGCATCTGCTCCATGATACCTCTGCACTGTCTGCTTGTCACTCATAACAAGCGCTTTTAAAAATGAAAAAGCATGAAACTATCGAACATTTTGTCTATCATTATCGATGATGGTGTACCGATGATAAATATTGGTACAGGTACAGTTTTATAGCCCAGTTCTAATTCCTATTTACATTAGTTTTAGCACACCAGGGTAACTAGAAGCATGCAACTGTCCAGCCATGACTTTTCCACAGGATTATATGAGGAACGTAAGGCCAAATTCCCTTATGTATCAATCACAAGGAGTAAATTCAAAAAGGGCTCTAGACTAACTTTTTGCACTGGTTGCATCGGTGCGCCTATCTTTTTTCTTAGGTGCACCAGCACAAAAGTTAGGTCCACCCAAATTTTCGACCACATTGCATTTAACAGAGCAGTTTTACTTTTTTCAAGTTCACCTTTTTTTTTTTTTTTTTTTTTTTTGATGTCCAAATAGGCAATATTGACTTGTAGCTAGGGCTCTGCGATTAATCGAAATCGATTAGAAATCGTGATTTGAGACGTTGTGATTTGCTAATCGCAAAAGCCTGCGATGTGGACGCGATATTACTCTGTTCCAGCATATGTCAGCCTTCAGTGACAGTCTTACTAACCAATTGAGTGAGCGCACCTCCGTTCTCCCCAATCAGCTCTGCTCTAGGCAGCTGTGTAAACGCCCACCATAAAAAAAAAAAAAAAAAAAAAAACGGAAAGCAGGAGAGAGACGGAGTGGGATTAAGGCGTCTACAGGGTCAGGAAATTAGCAAATTAAAACAAAAGAAAAACGCTCGTTAACTTAAGCTTTGAAAAGACAAAATTTACAAGAGCTGCGTGAGTCACAATGGATATCAAGAGCATCCCTTATTGCATGTTCGCTATTCCCAATTCAGAAGACCGCACACACAGCCAGTGTCTCTGAATGCTTCTCACACTCTCCCCTCTCTTCCCCACGCGGCGCGAATCCCGTGTCACGGACGAGCCATACACACCCGCCGCACTCACGCAGTCAGTTTCGTGACGCTCGGTTATATTCCCTGCACCGCAAATCTCCACGAGCGCATCTGGCAGTATGGATGAGGCTCGACGCAGGTTCGCGCCTGGCTCTCGTTTAAAACGAATGTAAATTCAGTCTAACTGCTTGCTAATTTCTCTTGAATGAAATGAAACATTCAGCACATTTTCCACTTGTTCTTAAAATCCCAAATACAGTGTAACAAGTAATACTTTAATGATTGACTAAAGAAATACAGTTCTTTATTTATATAATTTATATATTTCTCCAGTGAAATTCAGTAACTAAGTTAATTCTATAAAATTAGTTATACCATTATAATCTTGTCTGCTGAAAAAAAATATATTGTATATACTGTATATAATATATTTTTTATATATTGGTAAAAAGTGCTGTCAACGTTAACTCGTTAACGCATGCGATTAATTTTTGTCTGGTTTAACGTGTCAAAATATTTAACGAAATTAATGCAGCATTCGTATTTTCTGCCATCCGTTGGCTAGCTTTACTTTATATGATCACGCTCTTATTCATTTAAATGCTTTTAAAAATTTCAAGCGCGGCAAGACAAAAGAGAATGCGCTGTCTGTGAATGCCCTTATGTGACACATACACACGTACACACACACACACACATGCATAGACAGGGCGCCAGAATTAAGTTCTCTTAAGCGCTTGAACTAACAATAAACATCCCAAAGTGCCAGTTTTGTCGATTATCCTCATAAGAGCAATCTTAAATGATTTATATAAAGTCTAAAATGAACAAAAAGAGTTGTGAGAGAATGAGGCGAGATCCATAGACAGTATATAAACGGTGAGATCCATGTGTCTGTCTGCTCTTAAAGGGACAGCAGCCAATAAAGCTTCCTGTCAGAAAAGTTAAAGAACAAAGGGAACAGAGAAAATGACTCGCTGCTCTTGACTAAATAACTTTTGTAACTTTAATAAGGATTAACTATTTAATTTATAGTTTATGCAGTGCAGACTGCATATAACTTTGATAACTTTATTAAATTTCTGTATATTTCCTAACTGTTAAGACAGGAAGGGCAGGAGTAAACATGACATTTATTATGGGTTTATGTTAGCATTGTTTTAAGTTTACTTAAATTAAAAACTGTTATATTTTTGAAGCCTAATAATAAATGTAAAAAAAAAAAAAAAAATCAGTAGCTGTATTAATATCAGTAATACTAGCCTTCATTCATAAAAAGATGCCATTTAAACAATTATTTAAAATATACTGTCTTTATGTTGTTTCTACATTAATTTGATTAACTGTGAAATTATTACATTAAAAAATATATTAAAAACGTACAAAAACATTTTTTTTATTGCGATTAATCACAGAAAAAATGTGTGATTAATCTAGTTAGTTTTTAATCGATTGACAGCACTAATATATATATATATATATATATATATATATATATATATATATATATATATATATATACACAGGTCCTTCTAAAAAAATTAGCATATTGTGATAAAGTTCATTATTTTCCATAATGTAATGATAAAAAATAAACTTTCATACATTTTAGATTCATTGCACACCAACTGAAATATTTCAGGTCTTTTATTGTTTTAATACTGATGATTTTGGCATACAGCTCATGAAAACCCAAAATTCCTGTCTCAAAAAATTAGCATATCATGAAAAGGTTCTCTAAACGAGCTATTAACCTAATCATCTGAATCAACTAATTAACTCTAAACACCTGCAAAACATTCCTAAGGCTTTTAAAAACTCTCAGCCTGGTTCATTACTCAAAACCGCAATCATGGGTAAGACTGCTGACCAGAAGGCCATCATTGACACCCTCAAGCGAGAGGGTAAGACACAGAAAGAAATTTCTGAACGAACAGGCTGTTCCCAGAGTGCTGTATCAAGGCACCTCAGTGGGAAGTCTGTGGGAAGGAAAAAGTGTGGCAAAAAACGCTGCACAACGAGAAGAGGTGACCGGACCCTGAGGAAGATTGTGGAGAAGGACCGATTCCAGACCTTGGGGGACCTGCGGAAGCAGTTGACTGAGTCTGGAGTAGAAACATCCAGAGCCACCGTGCACAGGCGTGTGCAGGAAATGGGCTACAGGTGCCGCATTCCCCAGGTCAAGCCACTTTTGAACCAGAAACAGCGGCAGAAGCGCCTGACCTGGGCTACAGAGAAGCAGCACTGGACTTTTGGACAAATTTTGCATGTCATTCGGAAATCAAGGTGCCAGAGTCTGGAGGAAGACTGGGGAGAAGGAAATGCCAAAATACCTGAAGTCCAGTGTCAAGTACCCACAGTCAGTGATGGTCTGGGGTGCCATGTCAGCTGCTGGTGTTGGTCCACTGTGTTTTATCAAGGGCAGGGTCAATGCAGCTAGCTATCAGGAGATTTTGGAGCACTTCATGCTTCCATATGCTGAAAAGCTTTATGGAGATGAAGATTTCATTTTTCAGCACGACCTGGCACCTGCTCACAGTGCCAAAACCACTGGTAAATGGTTTACTGACCATGGTATTACTGTGCTCAATTGGCCTGCCAACTCTCCTGACCTGAACCCCATAGAGAATCTGTGGGATATTGTGAAGAGAAAGTTGAGAGACGCAAGACCCAACACTCTGGATGAGCTTAAGGCCGCTATCGAAGCATCCTGGGCCTCCATAACACCTCAGCAGTGCCACAGGCTGATTGCCTCCATGCCACGCCGCATTGAAGCAGTCATTTCTGCAAAAGGATTCCCGACCAAGTATTGAGTGCATAACTGAACATAATTATTTGAAGGTTGACTTTTTTTGTATTAAAAACACTTTTATTTTATTGGTCGGATGAAATATGCAAATTTTTTGAGACAGGCATTTTTGGGTTTTCATGAGCTGTATGCCAAAATCATCAGTATTAAAACAATAAAAGACCTGAAATATTTCAGTTGGTGTGCAATGAATCTAAAATATATGAAAGTTTAATTTTTATCATTACATTATGGAAAATAATGAACTTTTATCACAATATGCTAATTTTTTGAGAAGGACCTGTATATATATATATATATATATATATATATATATATATATAGTATATTGTATATAATATATTGTATTGGATAGATAAACAGTAATTCCTATTGGATTCCTAATTTTCTAATTTTAATTCCATCATTAAGTTTGCAGATGACACCACGGTGATTGGCCTCATCACAGACAACGATGAGACTGCCTACAGGGAGGAGGTACAGCACCTGGCCACATGGTGCACTGACAAAAACCTGCTCCTTAACACCAATAAGACTAAGGAGCTCATTGTGGACTTCAGGAAGAAGAAAGGAAGCACGCATGACCCCATCCACATTTACGGGATGGTTGTTGAACGTGTCTCCAGCTTCAAGTTCCTGGGAACCACCATCTCGGAGGACCTGTCCTGGGCCACAAACACCTCCAGCCTGGTCAAGAAGGCTCACCAGTGCCTCTTCTTCCTCAGGACACTGAAGAAGAACCAGCTGTCTTCATCCATCCTGGTGAACTTTTACCGGTGTGCGATCGAGAGCATCCTGACCAGTTGAATCACAGTCTGGTATGGGAACTGCTCAGTGGCTAACCGCAAGGCAATGCAGAGGGTGGTGAAAACTGCCCAACGCATCACAGGGACACCACTTCCTGCTCTTGAGGACATCCAGAGGAAACGCTGTCTACGACGAGCTCGCAGCATTCTTAAGGACTCCTCTCACCCTGACCATAGACTGTTGAACCTCCTGCCCTCCGGGAGGCGCTTCAGGAGCCTCCGGACAAGGACCACAAGACTCAGGAACAGCTTTTTCCCTAAAGCTGTCTCCTTGCTGAACTCTGCCCTCTGACACCACTCAACACCCCCCACACCACACACACAGACCCCCCCCCCCCCCCCCAACACTACATCTGACTGATTTATTTATTTATTTACAACAAGCAAAAAAACAGTAACTTGTTATTACAACCCGAATTCCGGAAAAGTTGGGACGTTTTTTAAATTTTAATAAAATGAAAACTAAAGGAATTTCAAATCACATGAGCCAATATTTTATTCACAATAGAACATAGATAACGTAGCAAATGTTTAAACTGAGAAATTTTACACTTTTATCCACTTAATTAGCTCATTTAAAATGTAATGCCTGCTACAGGTCTCAAAAAAGTTGGCACGGGGGCAACAAATGGCTAAAAAAGCAAGCAGTTTTGAAAAGATTCAGCTGGGAGAACATCTAGTTAATTGATATCAGGTCTGTAACATGATTAGCTATAAAAGCTTTGTCTTAGAGAAGCAGAGTCTCTCAGAAGTAAAGATGGGCAGAGGCTCTCCAATCTGTGAAAGACTGCGTAAAAAAATTGTGGAAAACTTTAAAAACAATGTTCCTCAACGTCAAATTGCAAAGGCTTTGCAAATCTCATCATCTACAGTGCATAACATCATCAAAAGATTCAGAGAAACTGGAGAAATCTCTGTGCGTAAGGGACAAGGCCGGAGACCTTTATTGGATGCCCGTGGTCTTCGGGCTCTCAGACGACACTGCATCACTCATCGGCATGATTGTGTCAATGACATTACTAAATGGGCCCAGGAATACTTTCAGAAACCACTGTCGGTAAACACAATCCGCCGTGCCATCAGCAGATGCCAACTAAAGCTCTATCATGCAAAAAGGAAGCCATATGTGAACATGGTCCAGAAGCGCCGTCCTGTCCTGTGGGCCAAGGCTCATTTAAAATGGACTATTTCAAAGTGGAATAGTGTTTTATGATCAGACGAGTCCAAATTTGACATTCTTGTTGGAAATCACGGACGCCGTGTCCTCCGGGCTAAAGAGGAGGGAGACCTTCCAGCATGTTATCAGCGTTCAGTTCAAAAGCCAGCATCTCTGATGGTATGGGGGTGCATAAGTGCATACGGTATGGGCAGCTTGCATGTTTTGGAAGGCTCTGTGAATGCTGAAAGGTATATAAAGGTTTTAGAGCAACATATGCTTCCCTCCAAACAACGTCTATTTCAGGGAAGGCCTTGTTTATTTCAGCAGGACAATGCAAAACCACATACTGCAGCTATAACAACAGCATGGCTTCGTCGTAGAAGAGTCCGGGAGCTAACCTGGCCTGCCTGCAGTCCAGATCTTTCACCTATAGAGAACATTTGGCGCATCATTAAACGAAAAATACGTCAAAGACGACCACGAACTCTTCAGCAGCTGGAAATCTATATAAGGCAAGAATGGGACCAAATTCCAGCAGCAAAACTCCAGCAACTCATAGCCTCAATGCCCAGACGTCTTCAAACTGTTTTGAAAGGAAAAGGAGATGCTACACAATGGTAAACATGCCCCGTCCCAACTATTTTGAGACCTGTAGCAGAAATCAAAATTGAAATGAGCTCATTTTGTGCATAAAATTGTAAACTTTCTCAGTTTAAACATTTGCTATTTTATCTATGTTCTATTGTGAATAAAATATTGGCTCATGTGATTTGAAAGTCTTTTAGTTTTCATTTTATTAAAATTTAAAAAACGTCCCAACTTTTCCGGAATTCGGGTTGTACTTGCACTACTGTCTGTTCATCCAGGAACACTGAATAATCCATTTGCACACTAGAATATTTTCTATGCACTTTACTGTCCATTGCAATAGTGTAATTATGTTCATATGTTCATAGTTCTGCCTATAGTGTACATACACTTTTACATAATCCACCTGTATAGTATGTTCATAGCACACCTATCTGTATATCATGCTAATAATATTTAAAATCTGTAAATTAGTACCTCAGTACCTCCGCTCCCTATACGCAGAGTACGCAGTTTGTGTAAGGCACCAACTCCCAGGAGGGCACCATCCCAGTAAAAAAACAAAACAAACATGCCATTCCCCCAAACGCACTCGCAAACGCTCGTACCTCATGTTTGCAGCTGAATGTTCATAATTGATGGATGGACATCTATGCCCGGTTTAAAGACATCAGCAATCCGTAAATATCTTAAACTGTGTTCCGAAGATGAACGGAGGTCTCACTGGTTTGGAACGACATGAGGGTGAGTCATTAATGACATAATTTTCATTTTTATGTAAACTAATCCTTTAAAATGATGTTTTGGTACTAGCAAAAGAGGCATTGGATGAGATGCGGAAGAAATAGTCCTACAATAGTGATTTAAGTACAAAAACCGGACGAATCCCTTTAAATAAATCATTGGATCGATGTCTTGAGGTGTGGTAACCGTAGTATAAGCAGAATACTTGACTCCGGACTCTGGATATTATTCGAATAATTCAACGGCCCGTCGTCAATTATTCCTTACATAATGTAGGCTAATACTAAATAAACAATTTATGTAAATAACATGTTATTACAAATACCTGCAAAGGGAGCCAAAGGGTAACTGCTGCTGTTATACTAACAGGACAATCAAATCCTTGTTTAGGCTATTGGCAAAACATTTAATTCAAATATTCACTTAATCTTTCAATTTTGGTCTCCTTTTTGCTATAGATATAGACACAGCCTCTATAATTTCTTCAACAAAAAAACATATAAACATCACACCCCTTACAAAACTACTTAATTTTCTTTTGCATGATTTCTGAATGCTTGAGACTATAAAATTTATTAGAAACATAATAAAGTTATAGCCATAGGTAAATGTAGAGAGCTACAATTGTAATTTGTAAATAATTCAATTAATTCAATTATTTACTTTTTTTATTTTATTAAAGTTCTATTTTCACCCCATAGTATTTTTTTTTTACATCATATTTGAGGAAGGGGGGCACAACAATACAATCCTACTTATGGCACCCATTTGGCCAGCAGTGGCCCTGCCTAGACTACACACAATTATTTAGCCATGGTCGAAGTCACTATGTAAATTAACATTATTTATGGGATGTTAAGCAGCTTCTGGGGTCATCGCTGGGCACTGTCAATTTGTGTATACACTCATGGAAACAATATGTTAACGTTTTAAAGATGTGGTGCACCATGCATTTACTAAATTCACTTCAATGATACAGTACGTTCAAAAATCAGGAATGAAACACCATGTGTTTGCTCAGAGAGGTGCAACTCTTATTTCTGCTTTGGCTTTGTGTGGAGCCATTCTCATAGATTTTCAATATGACTTTGCTCTAGTCTCAAGAAATTAGAATGCTTTCATTTCCAAAAACTGAATCTTTACAGAGAACCTTTCAAAGGCCTTATTTAACAGAGCTAAACTGAACAAGACATACAAGAAAGGCCGCCCAAATGTGTTTCCTAATAAGATTAAATCTATTCTTTAGTTAAATCCATTCCTTTATGAAACAGAAAGCATTCCATGCCAACTGAATATGACTTATATATTAGAAATGCTGAAATCCAAAGGAATTTTAAGAATTATTGATTTAGTCACTAAAACTCAAGGTCAACCAAATAAAAATGCCAGAAATGATTTTAGGGACAAGGGAGGTAAGATGTCACTCTGTACAGCATCATGGGAAATAACACATTGACTTGGTGGAAATAAATGGCTATTTTTATCATATTGTAAGAACATTTGTGACCTGGAGTTAAGCTGAAGCAGACAAAAGAGGAGAAATCTGACACCTGTAATTGCAGTCAAGGCCTACCTTTATTATTATTAGTGGTAGATACTTTATTAATCCTTTCAGGTAAATACATTTTCATGGCACCTTCAACAAACAAAAACACAACACCACACGAAACAAACCAACAAACCTCTACAAATCCACAATACAAAAATTACAAAGAAATAATATATAACAATAAGAGATGTAGCCTATTTATTGTGTAAACATGATCTGAGAATCACAATTTACTCAAATATCTTGCTGAGTTTTCCACTCAGGAAAGGGCAAGAGTGGAGAAAAGGGTGAAGATGTACAGGGAGCCCTTATTTGGAGATGGTTTTTAAATTTGGTGCAAATTACTTATGGATAAATCCTCTCTCATTTAGAATAACCTGAATCTATTACCACTAGAATGAAGGTAAAAATACTGTCTACTGCGTATAACTGTATTTCTAATAAACCGTATGGACTGTGGTCCACACAGTAGGATTTTATTTATTTTTTTATATATTTAAAAAAATGTAATTGTACACTATATTACACTACAACACCTCATTATTCATCATACTATACTGCAATACACCCTTCGAACTGCCAAGTGTTGGACACTAAAAAGTGTGTGTCCCACAATGCAATGCAGTGTACTCTGGTTGTGTACTGCACATTTTGGCAATTCTAGTTGGCCATCAGGGTATTCAACTGACATGAAAAATCTGCTTACTGTACAAACACTGCGAAAACCGTATGAGTAGTGTTAAGGCTGAAAAATTAATCAAATTTCTAATCTCAATTACAATTATTGATGCCACAATTATGTAATTGTTCGAAGCGGCAATTAATCATCGACTTATGTTATTCTCTGTGCGTAAGATGTGTTTTTTTTTCTACGTTATTGTCATGATCCTGGCTTTCCTTCTCTTTTCTTTTCATCCCTCTCCTCCCTCTGCTGGTTGTTTTTTGTCCTACTCTTACCCCTCATTACCGTCAGCTGAAATCCATTCTCTCATCATCACACCTGTTCGCTATCTGCCTCCTTTGCCTTCGCTATATCTAGCTCTCTTTTTCGTGTCTGTGTTGTCGGATTATTGTTTAAACTAGATGCACGGAGTTGAGTGTATTCGTTACTCCATTATAGTCTTGTCTTGTCCTGTCTAGTCCAGCTCTGTCTTATTCTGTGTCTCTTGTAAAGCCTCAGTATAGCAGTTGTGCTTACTTCCTCTGTGCTGTACCCAGCGGTCTTCGTAGAGGGTTGCAGAGAACTGCGCTTCTCACCTGTGCCCCTGGTCTCGCCGTTCAAAGACTCGCCCGGACCTCCGGCTGAAATCCTGAGTTACCCCTTTGAAGAAGTGGTCAAGGACCCTGTATTACTTTGTGAATCCTCAGTTGTGTTTATCAGCATTCTTATTTTCTCATTAAACAAGACTGTACCTGCTTTTGTCTCTGGACCCCTCTCATTTATCACAGTTATCTTAAGGGACTTCCCCATTATTACAATTTTAGTTTTAGTATAACATTGTTAATACCATTCAAATTTTACTTTTTTATCATTTAAAGAAGAAACCAATCCGATGTATAGTTTGATATTTGAGACTTAATACTATAGAAAAGCACTAAAAGTGTTTCAGTTGGAGTGTGAAAATACGGCATGCAGTTGCATAAAACAATGTTATAAACATCATTCAATGTAAATTGTGACAATCGTCATTAATAATCGCAATTACAATTTCAAGGGAATAATCCACAATTATGATTTTTGTCATAATCGTGCAGCGCTAAATAGTATGGAAGCATTCTACTCCAAACATACCACAGATATGCTACAGATATGCAAAAACAAATGCTGTAATTACTATGTGTGCAACCTCAAGTAGGGATTTAGGAATGGCTAAGCTACTTTGAAAGACACGAAAACATTGTTGTGACACGTTCATGAATAATTCAGAATGGCACAAGAAATAATTTTTTTTTTTTTTTTAAAGGCAGCAGAAGATCCGCAATGTACTTGGGAAGATATCTTACAAGAAGTTATTTTGTTGGGTGTGTTCTCAAGAAACTATTTTTGTGGAAAGACAAACAGCGATTACAGTATGCAATGGTCCACCAAATCTGTAATTTTTTTTTTTTTTGACATCTGATTCTATCTGCAAGTCTCAAGGATGCAGCTAAACTGCCAAAATCACCCAACTTTAAATTGACAATATGCAGCTTGCATATTCACCATACTCTGCTCACATGAATTTAATTGAAGAGAATGGTGTTTGTATAGAGATATATGTTTTCTGATGTTACTTTTCAGCTTTCTTTTTTCTTATAAATTGCCCACAACCTATATGAATAACCATAACATACCATAAACAAAACTAAGAAACCCAATAAAGACTGACCCTCTTTTAATATCAGACACATTTACACAGTTGGAAAAACCTATTGGAACAACAGGCGTGCAAAAGAGTGTAAAGATGATTATATTGTCTCTAATCATAATACATCCTGTCAGGGCTGTGGCAAGCTTGGTGGGAGTGAGTCAGAAGATGTGTGGACCCCTTTGCCTGATACATGTGGGGCTCCATACTTACAGTGCTGGGTAGTAACTGATTACATGAAATCTGGATTACATAATCAGATTCTAAAAATTAATTACTATTTAAAAAAAAAAAAAAAAGACATTTGCATGTTCACAGTTCTCTGATGTCATCGATGGTCGCACAGACAAGTGTTTTTTTTCTTTATTATTATTATAATATTTTTTTAAGATTATTATTATTAAATAAAATTTTACTATTGAATAAAATATTAGCTTTGTATCAACTCAATCAACACACTGCAGTTCTTATATTAACCCCAGTTTGGGAAACCCTGGTATAATTTAAAAAAAAATTTTTTTAAATGTTTGCTTTTTTTTTTTTTTTTTTTTTAATCAATGTGATACATTTAAACAAGTTAGGTGAAAAAAAAGTTATCTAAAAGTAGTTTAAAAAGTAGTTAGAAGCATTACCTAAAATTAGTAACTTAGATTGTTTTCATAATGCAATCTGTAATCAGTTACAATTTTAAGTAATCCAACAAGCTCTGCATACAGTACATCACAATATTAAATATCAATTGGGCCAAAAGTGAGAATGGGGTGCACGATAAAAATCGGCCGATAATTAATGTGCATCTCGTCAGTAAAGCCGGTTCTTTAATCAGAGGTAAATTCTATCAGGTGCGTGATTTCACATAGAGCAGCTGTTACTACACAGAGCCGTTTTTATTAACTGACAAGCTGTGCAATCAAGCTGATAATAAACGTGGATTTGCGCAGCTTGTCAGGTAACAACGGCTCTGTGTAGTAACAGCTGCTCTATGTGAAATCACGCACCTGATCGCACCCTTAATTCAATTCTGCAATTTTATTTTGGCAGTGACTGGACCATGCCCAAGACGAGGCTTTGTCCCTAGTCGAGTGGGCCCGTTCTCCAATGGGGCATTAAAGCCTGTCAAACAGCACCTGATTATTAAAGTGATCTTTTCCGATAATCCTGTCAAAACTAGGGCTGTGTTTAAAATATCAACGCGACAATGTATCATCACAGAGATTTGAGATTTAAAATTAAGTAGAAAAGTGGAAGGTTTCTTAAAAAAAAATGAACAGAGCTTAATATATAGGCTACAACAAGGAACAAAACTGGGGTTGCCTGATATAAAGAGATGTTATCCCCAAAACATTGCGCAATACGGAAATATCTATTAAGCGTGTTACTTATCTTTGTTAACCTGGCAACCCTGTGTACGCACTCTCTTTCCACTATAAACATGCTTGCTTTCTGAAAACACCTGTTAACTTACAGTTTAGCGATCTCCACTTCAATATTCTATTCTCAGAACATTGTAATTCATCAAGTGTTTATTTACACGAGAGAGGGAGAGAAAGAAAGGAGAGGCTGTGCACATAAGAATTACCTCAGTTTTTCTTCAATTATCAGAGAAAGATAATGTAGCTCTTGAGCAATTAAGCTCAATTTATGATTTGTAAAAATATTTATGGTTTATAAAAATATGCGGGGCAGTGCTAAAAAGTTTGTTCCTGAATGTCTGATTGCACGCAAAGCGTGATCTGTGTGAGTGACTGAGCGTGTGTGTGTGTAAGATACAGAAGACAGTGCATTAGTTTAGAACTCTTCTTTTTTTTTTATTTGTAAAAAGTAGAAAGTGCATTAATTTGTGCAATGATAACCTACCATCAATGTTAATATTATTTATATATATATATATATATATATATATATATATATATATATATATATATATATATATGAGTACATTACAATATAAATTTATTAGAAGGAGTAAATTATTATTTATAGGCTTAAAAACAAAATGCAAACAATCAGAATGTTGTACCTGGCGGGGAGTGCCCAATGTAAACATTAAACATATGCCATTATACCTATATTGTACTATGGTACAGTTATGGAGGCCCTTCATATTGCAAAGGTCAACTGCTTATAGTTAGCCCTGGACCTGAAGTAATCAGTGTTTCATAAACAGCTGTTTAACTAAATACTACTGAGCTAAAATTCAGTGCAGTCCTGTATCGTGTATGTATCGTATCATCATATCATTGCTGGTGATACACAGCCCTAGTTGTTTATGTTTCAAATAAAAGTAAAAAGTTGAGAGAAAAACGTATACGTGCCTGTATATTAGATGCGTGCAGGTCTTAAAGGGACAGTAGGCCTATTAAACATGCAGCCTACTGTCATTACTGTCAAGGGATAGATCACCCTAAAATGTCATTTCTGTCATTATTTAGTCACTGTCACGTTGTCCCAAACCTGTATTAATTTCTTTTTTTGTGCTGAACACAAAAGAAGATATTTTGAAAAAGTGTGGGTAAGTTGCTGGTCCACATTGAATTTGATAATAGCAAAACATACTATGGAAGTCACTGTGGACCAGCAACGGTTTGGGTTTCCACATTCCTCAAAATAGCATTTATGTTCAGATGAAGAGAGAAACTCATTCAGGTTTAAAACCACTTTTGAGTGAGTAAATGATGTTATAAAAATAAAACACTATGACAGAATTGACAGACAGCTGACAGAATTTTTATTTTGGGGTGAACTATTCCTTTAACGTGAATAAAACAACAAAACAGAGAAAAATCACTCACTGCTCTTGACTGAAGAAATGTTATACAGTTGCTTTAGGAAAATATATAGTGTTTTATTTTTATATTTGTTCATTCAATTTCTTGAATGCTCGTGCTAAATACACCTGTTGTACCTGGAAAAAAGCACTGTTCGTTTTATTTGTATAGTATGTGTAGTTGTAATGTATCTTTGTCATTCTTTTATATTTGTTATTAAAAAAATAAGAACACAGATTTTTCTTCGCCCGCTTTGGCCCAAATATCTGCCACTCTTTTTTTTTCCCTCCCTCTGCCTGCACAAACAATTGCAACAGTTTTATTACAGTAGCTATCGTCACACCATGTAGGCAGATTAGAAGGCAAATGTTGAAATCTTTGCAGTCTT